>NC_056735.1:1871093440-1871373440 GCF_019279795.1 Protopterus annectens | reverse complement strand
TCAGGATAATGCCTACGACATTTCTTCTCCCATCCACACCATGATAAAACAATTTGAAATTGCCTCCGATACACCTAGCCTTGCTCCCCTTCCATCTGGTCTCTTGCACACACAATATACCAACCATCCTTCGGTTCATCATATCAGCTAGCTCCCTCCCTATACCAGTCATACTGCCAACATTCG
The DNA here is from genome assembly GCF_019279795.1 of Protopterus annectens. Lineage (NCBI taxonomy): Eukaryota > Metazoa > Chordata > Ceratodontiformes > Protopteridae > Protopterus > Protopterus annectens. Next base: position 1,871,373,254 of record NC_056735.1, on the reverse strand, counting down.
AAGTTCCCTTACTATCACAGTCCTAGGCCTTACCTGCCTTCGGGCATGCCTTCCGCCTCTTCTCCTCCTCCTTCGGCCAACAGTAGCCCAATTTCCTCCAGCACCCTGTTGGCCAACAGTACTGGTCGCGGTCGTTGTTAACCCGGGCCTCGACCGATCCTGTATGAATTTCTGTACAGTTTTCTATATGTGTGATGTAGCAAAATTTTATGCCGGATGCCCTTCCTGACACAACTCTCCCCATTTATCCGGGCTTGGAACCGGCACAAAGAAATGCACTGGCTTGTGCATCCCCAGTGGCTGGATTATAAAAAGTTTACACACCCCTCTTAAAATGCCAGAATTTTCGTGATATAAAAAAATGAGACCACAATAAATTATTTCAAAACATTTCCAAACTTTAATGTGACCTATAACCTGTACAGTTCAGTTGAAAAAGAAACAAATCTGTTAGGGGGAAAATATAAAAAATAAAAAACGTAGAATAAGCTGCTTGCACAAGGGTGCACACCCTTAAACTAATACTTTGTTGAATCATCTTTTGATTTAATTACATCATTCAGTCTTCTTGGGTACTGCGGTGGTGGTGCTGCGGTAGCGTTGTTGCCCCTCAGTAAGACGCTGTCTGGTTCCATTCTCAGCTAGGGCGTCTTCTGCGTGGAGACATGCATGAATGGGCGTACCTTCGTTGAAGGTTGTGCGTCAGAGCTGGCAACTCGGTACGTAAAAATCAACTGCCAGTCATTAGCAGACCGGAGTTCCGCTGTGGCGACCCCTAAGCAAGTTAAGCAGCCTTCATCAGTGTTAAGTCAAAACACTAATGAAGGCTGCTTAACTTGCGTAGCCGAAACCAGTTTGTTACTGCTCTGTTTGCATATGCTTTAATAAAGCATTTCTGTACTACAGTCTGCTGGCCTTTATGCTTTTTGAATTACATAATGTATTGCCACTATTTTATTACCAGACTTTGACCTGTGTATTCCTCTAATGCATTCTAGTGCACTTTTGAGCTCATGTCTTGATTAAAATGGTCTGTTGACCAATCTACTTATCCAGTTATCAGACTGAGATAAATAAACAGACAGACCAATACTGCTGCACAAAAGAAAGTGTCAACCCTGCTTTTTTATTTAATTTGTAGAAAGGAGGAGAACTGTAAACAGAACTGAACAAAGGAGAGAAGAAATAAGGTGTGGATGGTGGAGGGAAAGAAAGAAGGGTGTTTTTTTCTGTGGCTAGAGTCCCTTTTATAATTGCAACAAAAGAAGGGTAAGGTGGAAAAGTAGGAAATGATGGCTGTGGGTGAAATAGAGGGAGAAGTGCAGGTAGCAGGGCAGACAGACAAACCATGGGACAAAAGCAAAGGCAGCTGGGGAAGTATACATGCAAAAAGTCAAGAGGACAGTGAGTGGGCACAAAACAGCAGAATGTTGACATTTAGTGATGGGAGGGCTTGACTATGAATAAGGCATGTAGAATGACACTTACTGGAGATAGCACACTAGGGTAATAGATTGGGATCCTGACATGATTGCTGCCAGGCTGGCCCAGAGAGTAGCAAACCCAAGTATCACTTATCTGGGTGTCTGACGTTGTAGGCTAGTTGCTCCACCAGAGGACTGATGGATGATGCCTGCTGGTTGAGTGACTTCAGTCATGCCAGGAGGTGTCTCATGTTTTCAAGGCAAGCAGCCAACTGCATCCACATGTAAGCATTGTCTGGCCTCCATGACTGATGCTGGGAGACCAATGGGGGACCCTCCAGACCATCCAGACTACATTTAGCAGAGGATTCTTCACTCCATCCTGAGAAGTGGACACGTAGAGCACAAGTGACTCCTCCATGTCATCTCCAGAAAGGGGGCCATTGTCCCTCTCTTGCTAGTCTGAGCTGGCAAGCACTAATGCAGCATCTAGCAGAGAGTGAGATGAGTGTTGACCCATCCTTCTGTTCTTCAACTGGATGTGCAGAAATACAACACTGTGGGAAAATATAATCACACACACACACACACACACACACACACACACACACACACACACACACACACACACACACACACACACAGGATACAAGCAGAATTGCAATTGCACATAGCATTGACACAGAATATATACATTCCTCATTGTCAGAAGTGGTTCTCCTGCCTTCTGCATTAGCCAGCCATGTTTATATGATGCTCTTCTACAGCAGAAAAACAGTGTCTGGCAGTTAGGAAAGAACACATGAAGGCAGAGTTGTTAAGCATATCTACACAGCACTGCATGTAATACAAGACAACTCTAGTAGCAAAACATAAACAAAATATGTTTATAGTATGTCTACTGTACTCTGTAAAGCTACCCATTCACTTACAAACATATAAAGAACTCAGAAACCGTGCTAAAAAACATATCAACAAAGACAAAAAAGATTTCTATAATAACCCACCGACTTCACAAAAATAAAATCCCAAGAAATTCTGGCACTCAATAAATCAGATATTACATCCTGGTAACCCCTCATCTCCTAATTGCTGTCCAACAAATACACCCCAAGAAACAGCTTCTATCTTCAATTCCTACTTCATAGAATCCATTAATAAGATGATAAGTTCTGTCTCCTCTACAAATCCACCTGACCCTTCCTCTAGTCAGAATTCTACTAACATATTTTCCCTTAAACCAATACCTAACAGCTACATTAAATCTCTATTTTGCAAATGAAAACCCTGTTCTGCATCTGCTGATAACATATCTCCCTACTTCCTTAAGATAGCAGCAGACTCTCTAGCTCTCCCAGTCTCTGTACTGATAAACCGTTCCGTTCTATTTTTGAATCAAAAGATCCATGTATCTGGAAAGAATTCCATACTCTACCTAGAAACAAAGGAGGTAACTCCATAGAAATCTCCAATTTCAGACCCATAGCCATCCTGTCACCTCTGTCAAAAATATTATAAAAATGAGTACACAAGGAAGTCATAGAACATTTACTTCAAAACAATCTGCTAACCCCCATTCAGCATGGCTTTCATCCAAAACATAGCACCACTACTGCCTTCCTATCCGTTATCAACACTATTTCGCTGGCCAAAGATAACAGTAAACTAGTGTCATGCTTATTCCTCAATCTTTCTAAAGCATTTGACTGTCACTCCTATCTTATGAACAAACTCTTTGAACTTAACTTCTCCAGCTCTGCCATTGCCTGCTATGCTAGTAACCTCACAGACTACAATCTTTAAAATGGCTCTGTCCCCTCCTCTCCCTATCAAAATGGGTGCTTCCCAAGGATCTATTCTTGGTCCACTACTCTTCTTTACTAATTTACTCTATACCTTCTGCTTTCAGTCATCCCTCATCCAATATGCAGATGACTCTACAGTCGTCACCATTGCAGACACCCTCTGACTTAAAATCTATTACTCAGAAATCCTTCATCTCTGTTGAAACCTGGCTCTCTACCAACCAGCTAATTCTGAATCCTAAAAAAAAAAAAAATCTTACTTTTCCTTCCCAAAAATGTAAATCACCATAAATCCACTTTTGCTATTCATTCTCTAAATAAAACACCTGCCATAGTTGAACCAAACACAATACTTCTTTGGGTCATGATAGATGACCAACTGAAATTTTATTAGCATGTTAATAACTGTATTAAGGCAACTCATCAAAAACTCTCCGTTATACAGAAATAAAAAAGTCCAGTCTTACAAAGCTAATGTCTCCCTGTCTCATGCCTATATCCTACCAAGTCTACTGTATAGCCCTCAGATCCTCATCAACCTCCAAACCTCTCTCCAAACTAAGCTAGAAACTACCTGTAACAAAGTTGCCAGATTTGCCACAAATCAAAGCTATAGATCTCATCACTCTCTCTCTTTAAAACACTAAAACTGGCTAGAATTACCCCACCAGCTTCTCCTATCACAGTTTAAGATTATCCACTCTATCTTGTACTAACCATCTTTCTTTCTCAACTTGTCTCCTCTTCTATCTCCTTCTACACTCCTAGGACTGTCCGAAGCACAAACCAAGACTTACTACAAACCTATAAACCCAAGAGCAAAATTGGTCAAAACCTCTACAGCTACTTCCTTACCATTTCTTGGAACAAACTCCCATTGTAAATTAGATCACTTAAACAACTCAAAGAATTTAAATCAGATACCAAAGACTACCTAAAAGGTTGCTGGCCATGCCACTGTATTCACCCTTCATAAACTGTCTTCCTCTCCTATGTAGATCACTGCCTGCCCTCACTGATCTTACTTCAGTTATCTGTTAGCTGTCTTAGTCATTTTACCCAGGTAATTACATGCCACTCAGTCTTAAAAATATTTTCTACTGATATACTACCTGTATGATCTTCACTAACTGTAACTACCTTGGCTTTACTTATGAACTTTGCATTTTGTTTCTGCACAAATATTAAGTTAAATGTCAGCTCTAACACTGTAAATAAGTTTTACGCTTTTACTGTTCCAAATTGAAAATGCTAATGCTTTGTTTATAATTATTATTTTCAATTAAAAATTTATTGTAATTTGTGGAGCTTTTCTCTCCGGGCCTCCACTAAAAAAGGGCTATCATCTCAGCTGGACAAACCCGGTCAACAAATGTAAAATAAATAAATAAAAATAAATAATATCTCTGGCTCACTCTCTTGATCTTTTGTCTCCTATTATAAGAGAAGTACAGGATGATGTCACCTCAGGTCTTTTTAGCAATGATGACATTGCTATTGAGAATGGGTGATGCCAGTGGCATCATTTAACACCTGACCCAGTTCATACCAGGCATCTACCTTCTTCAAACAGCCAATATACTGGCCCAGCAGATGCTTCTTCATGTCTGCTTGCAGGGAGAACAGGATTTTCTTTTTCTCCCTGGCACACCAACTAGTAGTTCTGCTTTTTCCATTGTTGAGACAACCCAGTCTACTTGGAAGGACAACCTGAGGATTATGGTAGACCCTTTGCATGGACACATGTTTGTGAGTCACATGTCATGTGATGTAGCACTGAGCTTTGGCACTTTGCACATACAGATGCCATGCACAGAAGCAAACAGGTCACATGCTGGCTAATGAATTCAGCTCATATTTCCCCCCATCACCTCCAGTCACTCACCATAAAATACCCCCTACTATTTTTTTGCCTGTTATCACAAAAGAATAGGTTGCCACTGCACTCTCTAAAGCTAGAAACACAGCATAAATGGGGCCTGATGGAATCCCAGGGTGCCTATTAAATAGCTTGAAGCATGACCTAGCAGACACACTCAGATATCCATTTAACCAGGATCTCCAGGCAGGCGTTGTCCCAATTGAGTGGAGAACAAAGAACTTCTTTGACTTTCCATAAATGCAGGTTTCTGAAAAGATTCTTGTTTATTCCATATATACCATTAGCATCTGCTTTGTCAGTTACTCCCTCAGTTGTCTGTTGGGATCAGTTCTGAAATGTTGCAAAGTCTAGATTTGTGCAGATACCACCACTATTTACATGGCCATTACCAAGGACCTCATAGGGATCCCAGCTTTTTTTTTTAACTACAGGTTAGAAGGTCTTAAGAGTTTTTAACTGTTTTTATACATAATAAATTAACTAATTATTTATTGACTAGATTATTAAATAATGAAATAATACTTAGCTAAGTATTAACTAATTAAACTAAATATTTACTAATTAACATAATTAACTAATTTTTATAAGTAACTGCTGCCTGTACAATCCACCAAGTTGTATGTGGGATTTCACTTTAATAACTTCTACCTCTGTAAAATCTTAGAATGTATAAATGTAGCTACTGCATGTGTATAAATGTTAACAGAAATGTAACTACTCTGTGTTTAACTGGAACTAAGTATAATGTAATGTAAACAAATGGAGCTCGTGCCTTCGCTGAAAAGGTATATTACCCAGTCGGGCTTTCCCAATAAACAAACACATATAAATAATAAATAAACTTTATTTTTTGATGACGACACCTTTCAGTTCATGAGCATCTCATTTTTTTCTGAACCATGTATATGAGACCACTAAATAAAGTTATTCGAAGATGTGTGATCAGATCTATGCCAACTTCAGTGATAATCTTTAGAAATACTTATGATGAAGGGTGTGGCTGCTGCCTGCTTAGGCTTTATCCTCTCCATACCAAACCCTGAAAGTAGGGTACACCCCCCCCCCAGAAAAAAATTCCTTTTTTTAAAGCATTTTTCCAATAAATATGTTACTAGTTCATGTTATAGTACCTCTCATCTGTATCTTATTTATGGTTTGTTAATTCCTAATTCTTTGGACGCTGTTTACATGTATTTTTGTGCCAGAAGAGTCATTCTGCAGACAAATTAAATTTTTATGATTATGAGTGGTGTTCAGCACAGCAGTAAATACTGAAAAAGTGACCAATGCAGCAGGTATTATTTTGTGGAATTTCATACAGCTTGTTCTTGTAAAGAAGATCTTAACTAATTGAACATTATCATTATGGTTAAAGCAAGCTGAAATGTTTGTGGGAAGATCCTTGTATTGTCATTTTTATACTACTGGCTCTTTCTTTTTCCCTCATTTCGTCTTTATCATCGTGGTGGTATGATAAATAACTACAAAGATTACTTTAATCACTTTTTACAAATGGTTGTAAAATCAGTACAAGCCCTCACTGGCAAAAACCCTTCCAGTATGTACATGCTGTAAAAGTTGGCCCTGAAGATGCAGTGATATTGAAGATGCGTCATATCACTCTAGTTTAATCAACCTACTCTACCATTTTTTCTAGACTTCAAGCTTGTTATTGCCGAAATTGTTCTTCTCAGTTACATATTGGGATTTTATCCTTTTAGCAATTCACAGGGAAAGAAGGCAGTGAGCTAATATTTCTTTGTCATAAATTTCCACATTTTGCTTCTAAGCCATTCTCGCATACATATTGAACTTAGTGCCTTGCACTTACTTCTGTTGTTGCTTATATTTAAATGCACTCTGCAATCCAGATACAGCTTATGGTTACCTTTTGAGAATGAAAACATTTTGAATATTCTTAAACTATCTCTAACCAAGTGTCCCCATGGAGGAGAGAAATAAAGCCCTTACTGCACTGTAGATGACACATGTTCAGGTAGCTGCATGGGCACTGTAGAGGCTACAAGAGGAGGATGGGAGTAAGAGGTAAATGTTGGCCCATCTGTCCTGGAGGAGGCAGCCTTGGCTCATTTCAGTAAAGAAATGTTACGAGCCTGGTAAGTTCCATGTTGCATAAGTATTTTGCTGCTTAGTTGGGAGGTTGCACGTGCACAGGAGCATACATGCACTTCCCAAATGCAGCAATTGTGGATCTTGTAAGACTGCCATGGGGTGGCAGTAGTTAGGGATACTCTCCACAATTGTATGATGCTGTACCACCATCACTGATTTCCTCACCATCCTTGGATATCAAGTGGTTTGAAACATGGCAAGGTTAAGGCAGATCCAACAGAGCTGGTGAATAAAGAGAGTAGCTGGTAGCACCTGATGCTTCTCTAAGAAGCAGTGAACGATTAAATGTTTCCTTATGCTTATTGACAGTGTTACATGGCAGACAGGCTTGTAATCCATCAATAAAATTGCTGACAGTCTATAAAAAATAGCCAAAATTGGATATGTCCCTTAAGTCCATAAAGAATATTTGGGTATCTGTCAAAAAGAACAGTCAGATAAGGGTCAAAGAGGAGAAACTGACACCCAGTGTCCTTGGACTTTATATTATGGTGGGTAACTCTATGGATAGGCAGTTGATAAACCTCTGAAAACATTCAGCTAGCAAGCATCACTGTGCTGCTAAGTGTATTTGATCCACTGATGCTTGCACTTGCTCACATCATACTGTAGTAGGAAAAAAGCCTGCAATATGTTTGTATCTATTTCAGTTATTGACTGTAGTACCCAAGGTGGCATTGTTACACAACTTATATTCCATCAACAGTTCTTGGCTGTTGGATGGATGTTGTTGGATGTTTAAGGACAATTCTGTCTCAGACTATACACTATCATAAGTATCTGGCTTCAGTCTCTTGTTTCCATGTTAGGCAATCAGTCTGCAGACCATTACAAGTCTAGCCAAAAAAACCTATTCAAAAGTTACCTCTAGCTTCAAGGAGAGTAGGACATGATAGAGCAGTGGAGAATTTGAGGCTGACCATTCATTTATCTAGGGTGACTTGAAGGTGACAAGGATGCTACTCTGTTTGACATGTAGTGGAAGCTTGTTCCAGGACTGAGGAATACATTGAGGTATGCATCTATTATGCTGTGCCTTCTTTATCTGCTGCTGATGGTTTAGTTCCTTTAACCAAGTATTTGCCGTACCTACCATTAGTCATGTGAAGAAATAGGAGGTCAAATAGGTTGGATTTTTATTTCATTTATTTATACTATTAGGATAAATTTGGCCAGGGCATCAGGAAACTTCTCTTACTTGTCATTGTTGTGAGTAGGACCCATTTTGAAAGAGCACTTCCTGTTTCCATTCCAGGTACGGAGGCAGTAAGATGAAACAGGAAGGCAGATGGAAAGAGAATGAGATAATGGAGTGGTGAAAGAAATGGAGGAGAAAGCAAATATTGAGACTGGAGAATGTGTACATGATTCTAAGGAGATGTTTCAAAGAAATCTGTTTGAAGAAGATAAGTCAGCAAATGATGGATGTGTAATTACAACCCTCCAGTAAGGATGGCTGCAGGTTGATTTGCTTAAAGAAATGGTGATGCAGAGTGAGCCAGAAAATAAAGCAGATGTTTTCTGGGGGGACGTTATGGAAAAAATGCAAAAGGAATTCAAAAGGAGGATGCAGAGATAATCCTGAAGAATAGTGGTGAGATAAAAAAGAAATTACATGCAGAGAAAGTAAAAGAAGGCAAAAAGGGGAGTAGCAGAAAGGACGGCAGAAGAAAATGAAAAATTGAAGTATGTGGTAAGGATTCAAAGTAAAGAAGACAAAGAGATGGACGGTTAATAAGTATGGGAAAATTTAATAGCTCCTTTGGGTGTAAAAGCACATGAGGTAAGAGCATTTGTTCTTCTTAACAAAGAGACATTTTGTAACATTATATCTGAGACTCTTTTCAATGGAAAAGAGAATAGGAAAAAAGAAAGACTGCAACCTATGGAATGTTTATGCAATAAAAGCATTTAACAGGGAAACAAGAAAGAAAATTAATGTGCTATCTCGAACAGAGGTGGAAAGAGAAACGTTGAAAGGACATTGGAAAACTTTGTAAAGAAGTACTGGACACTAGCAAAAGTCTATGTTAAAAGGGGATTATAGACTGGTGTATGAGATCGTAATTTTGTGAAAGAGAAAAAATTATACATATATCAAGCACGATAAATGTGTAGGAGAATATGGGAGTCATAAAAGTCTGGGGACAGCCCAAAACATGTTTTTTTTTTTTTTTTTTTGGTGGAAAAGGACATTTGGTAACTGTTAAAATAAAATATTATATTTGTGGGGAAATGGGGCATGCTGCAAAAAATGTCAATTGAAATGTTATACATGTAACAAAATTGGACATTTATAGATGGATTGCAAAAAGGAAAGTAAGAGTAAGGAAAAAGAGAAAGTGTAGAAAATGATGAAAGAGAAGTCATTTTAGAAATTGTACAAAAAGAAGAAAAACTAGATGAGTAAAAAATAATAAAGAGAACATAGAAGAAGGTTCTGAAATAAGTGATGAAGAAGACATAACTTGGGAAGTATTAAAAGAAGAAAAAGATTCTTTTGGTAAAAGGGTAAAAGACAGAAAAAGAACATTTAAAGGGTCAATTTAAAAAGAAAAAAGGAAATGGTTGAAAAAGAATACATAAAGCTAATGATTGGGGGATGGTGTAATGATTAAGGTATTTGACTCACTGACACAAGGTACAGTTTTTGATTCTCACTTTTGGGAAGGAAAATTGCTAGACTTAAAAAATGGCCTATTAAGAAAGCTAGCCTAGTAATTAGCTATGAACTTATGAAACCATGAATCTAAGGAAAAGGGAAATGAATAGTGTTTTCTGTAACTGTGACTAGTGTTAAGAATAATAAGAATAAGAAGCAAATGGTGTAATCAGAACGTAGAATGCCACAATTTTTGCGGAGATTGGTAATAGATAAATTACCAGTAAAAGAAAATATGCCATATAAAAAGAAAGTGACAAAATATGTTTGCATTGTCAAGAAGAAGAAGAAGAAACTACAGAACGTGTTTTTGAGATGTAAAAGAGTAAAAAGGTTATGGGGAACCATGTAAAGAAGATTTTTTTCGAAGATATAAAAGAATCCAATAAAATAAACATGGATCTGATTAAATATGGATATCATAAGAATAGCAGTAAAGAATAATTTATAAGCATAGATAAAAAGTTATTTTATGTCAAATGGCTTATATGGAATGAAAGTATAAATTAAATATTTTAATGGGAAAGGGATTTTGGTAGCAATATTAAGTAAAATCAGATAGTGGTTATGGAAAAAGGAGTGGGGAGTCTAATGGGAATGAAAATTTAACATGATTGTAAAGGAAATTATGAATATGTGTAAATATATTTGTAAATGTATATATTTGTACATTTTTAAATATTTGTAAACATGTAAATATGTTGAGTTTTTTTTGTATGTAAATAAAAGACCTCTACTTTTTTCAATACATGCTATGGGATCTTTTACACCCATCTGAGCTACCACTGACTGAAGAAAATGGGGCTTCAGTTTAATGTCTCATTTGAAGATTGGCACACTAAGGAGTGCATTACCCCCCTTATGCTGTACTGCGTGTCAGCAATCAATTGACCTGATGTGGGAATAGAACCCACAGCCTTTTGCTCCCAAGGCCAGTATGCTACCTGTTGCACCACTGACGCTAAATAGGGTTGGATCTTTCATGGCTTGTAAGGCTAGGCACAGATCTCATAACTTGATCTGAGAGACTGAGTACAGAAAAAGGACTGACAGTCTGTCCTGATAACTAAGATTTTTGAGGCCACTGATCTTTTTAGTTATGAATCTCTGAAGACACAAGTTGTGTGATATGTTTAGACAAATAAATGCCAAAAGGTGCATTATATTCAACAATGGGTCTGATTAAAATACAAGTAAAGTGGAATTAAAAGTTCTTTGGATGTAGTACAGATGCCTTTGGAAATTTAATGAATCAGATAAAAGGCGTTCTGAACTACTGTGGAGCCATGCTGGTCAAATGATAAGGAATTATCAACAAGACTGTCTAAATCCCTCAGAATAGTTTCTGATTTGAGGGGGTGTATCACCTGTATGGTAAGTGAAACTGTTTTATTTTTTTTTTGGGGGGGGGGGGGGTTACCAATGTGAATTATGCCAGTTTTTTTTTTTTTTTTACATTTAATTTGAGACCATTGTCCTTACATCAATTGCTAACATGGTGTAAGCCATCTCAGAACAATTGTGAGTCAGGTGAAGATCGAATAACACCACCCAGTTTACAGTCATCTGCAAACTTAGTTAACCATAGGCCAAGATTGCTGACTGAAGGTCTGAGAAATTAATGCCAAACAGGAGAGGGCCCAAAACTGAACCTTGTGATAAACCACTGGTAACTTTTTTGGTTTCAGAAGTGGCACCTGCAACTCTAACCATATGGATTCTATTGGGCTACCAGTTAGCTATCCACTGTACAATATAAGGATTTATATTCAGACGTACAAGTGTATTAATAATGCCTGCATGGGGAATAGTGTCAAAGGCCTTGGCCAGGCCTAGAAGTGCTGTATGCACTGTATAACCACTATCCACTGCTTCTGTTACTTTTTCAAATAAATTAATGAGGTTAAAGAGGCAGGACCTTCCTTTCACCAAGCCTAATTGATGAGGGTCCATGGATAACAGATTTTCAATGTCCAGATTAATGAGGTCTGTGATAATTCACTCCATAGCTTTACTTATGAGAGTAGTAAGACTAATGGGTCTGTAGTTACTGGATCTGTAGTTGGGCCACTCTTGTGTAATAGCATTACAGTGGCTGTTTTTCAGGCTTCAGGAATGTAATCAGTGCAGAGACTTAGATTAAATAGGTTAAGCACGGGTTGAGAAAGGCCATATTTGGTAGTGATAATCAGGCAGCCAGGTATTTTATCTGGGCCCATGGATGATGTATTCTTAATTTTTGAGAGAGCTGAGAAAACTTGTTCCATAGTAATTAAAGGTGAGTGCTAGGATTGTGAAATCCTTGGAATAGCTATAACTGTGGGTGGAGTAAAATGTGCACTAAATTTGTTAGTTAAGATATTAGCTATTTCCTTTGGGTCAGAGAATGTACTATTATTGTGGACTAGCTACAGGCTTTTTTGGGTGTTAATACTTAACGTCTTTGCATAGTTAAAGAAGGATTTGTTGTTATTTTTGGTTTAGTGGTTATTTTAAGTTCATACTCAGCTTTCAGCTTCCTAATAGTTTCCTTAAGCTGTTTGTTAGTTTGCTTAAGTGCAGTTTCTTTCTCTTGTTTTATAAATTATTTGTATCCACCAAAGGAGTTAGTTTTTAAATGTATCATTATATGTGGTGCAGATAGGGACTGCCTTATCAATACAACTATTTACGTGGGAGTAGAAGTCAGAAGCATAGGTGACAGCTTGAGCGATGGGGATAGTTCACCGGAGCATTACAGCAAAATTTATTTAACTCATCAAGTAACAAAGGAAAGTTTGATTTTGAGAAGTCCCAAAACATAGAGGTATTTGCAGGGGAAGTGCCACCGGTCTTAAAGGAAAAGATGACCACATTATGGTGATTTAAAAAGGCATGATGTTACATAAGAAAATGTGCAAGAAGTGGCCATATTTGTGAAGACTAGATCAAGGATATTCAAGCCTCTAGTTGGATGGTCGTTAGTAACTTTCTTAAAACCCCAGTATGATCAGATATTTTATTTAACTAGTGTAAAACTTGCAGGCATCACACATAGTCTCTAATTTCTATATGGCAAGTTCTGCTGCAAAAACATTCTTTTGTATTTTGTCTTTTTTTGATACTTGGGGGTGGTTGGAATTATCGAGGTGACTGATGCATTGTTTTCCAGTGCAGGTCATTGCTTATCTAAAGCAGTTTAACTATGATTTAGTGCAACCAGTTTTTTCTTTGGTTTACTCACTTCATAGGTGATTACAAAGCTAACTGCTTAAGGGCCCTTACAAACCTAGCCAATATAACCTGATTTTACCCAATATATGGCCCCTAAGGGGCAAGAGGAGAGCATGGATTTGTGCCTACGCATTGAATATCTTACAGATTGCAGCAAGAAAAACAAAAGAACCATCTAACACAGCATTGTATAAAACACATGTTTAATCCAAAAAAATAAAAACAGTAAAAAATACAAGAGATGAGCACTTTCACACCAAAGGTGCTTCATCAGATCTAAAAACAAACTAACAAACAGTGCTTAAATAGTCAGAAATGTTCAAAATCACCTGGTCAAGTCATGTGACCTCAGCAAGGGTTTTAAAGGTATATACTCATTTAGTCCTTTCCCTTTATCAGATTGTAAAATTAACATCCATTTAACTTCTAAGCATTCTGTTTTTGTTTTAATATCATCTACCCTAGCTCCTACATTCAGTAATTCCAAAAGTAAAAACTTGAGTGTTCAATACCAGTGTTACAAATATGTTTATAAACAGTATTCCTACTGTGACATCTGCTTATTTCATATAAGTGTTCCCTGATATGATTCTTCTGCATTCAGTTCATCTTACCAACATAGTAGCATCCACATTGATCGCAGACAGCCAAAATCTTAGATTGTCCCTGTCCATAAAGGACAAAGGCACTACCCCAGGTGTGAATTTAAGATTCCCCATTCATTGATCCAAATTGCATTTGAAGGGAAGGGCTCTGATTAATGTGAAAAGGAAGCCTGTTCCAAAGAAGGGACAATGTCTGTCTCTCCAGCATGTTTTGTTTGAGCTGCTGACTAAGTTTAGGTCCCTAGATCAGGTGACCCTCTTGCTGTTTGACTTGTGGATGTGTAGCAGCTCCATCAGGACTGGATTTGTGAGTGCCTTGTAGGTCAAGCATAGGTCACCTCTTAATAATCTGTAGTAGACAGAGTAAAGGGATAGGGCTTTTAGTCTTTGCTCGTAGTTCATGTTGTTTACAACTATTATTTTCTTTATGAGGAACCTCTGAGGTTGCTTCAGCTGTGATAAATGCCTAGTCAAGTACATGCCAAATGGCACACCTCTAGATTATTGATCTGAGGGCTGATTGCATCAGGACTATGATTTCATTGGATCTGGGTGCCGCACCTTTAATTATAAGTTGTGCCACATAAAAGATTTCCACATCACTGTGGACACGTGGCAGTTAAAGTTTATGCTACTATGTATCTGTGTACCTAGATCTCTCATCTCTTGAGTCCACTCTACAGGGTGTATCATTGATGTTTTAATTTGCAGGGGTATTTGACTTTCCAAAGTGTATGATAATGCATTTTTTTGCATTTAGTTTTAGGCCATGGTTCTGGCACCAATCATTTGCCTGATTTGCCTGGAGGATATCTGCATCATTGGGGGATTTAATGATTGCCCCCAGCTTGCAGTCATTGTCAAACTTTGTCATCCAGATGCCTTCCACATTTGCCTTGACTTCAGAGAACTATATCCCAAACAAGAGTGGTCCCAGTAATGAGCCCTGTAGCCAGTTCACTAGTAATCGGCCTCTTGCTGGCTCTGGATTCACCCATTTAACCACGTGTGTCCTGTCCATGAGCCAACTGGCTATCCATCTGGTGACATAGGGCTTTATGCCCAGTTTTGTGAGTTTATTTATAATACCAGAGTGGACTGCAGTGGTGGTGCTGCGGTAGCGTTGTCACCTCACAGTTAGACATTGCCCGTTCAATTCTCAGTTAGAGCGTCTTCTATGTGGCGACATGCGTGAATGGACGTTCTTTTGTTGAAGGTTGTGCGTTAGGCCCGGCAAGCCGGCACATAAAAATCTACTGCCAATCATTAGCAGACCGGAGGTCCGCTGTGGCAACCCCTAACCGGGAAAAGCTGAAAGACACAAACAAATTTATAATACCAGAGTGGGGAGCTGTGTCAAATGCCTTGGCCAGGTCAAGGTAGGCAGTATGTACTGTTTTACCCTCATCCATGGCCTTAGTGACTTTCTCAAAGAAATCCACCAGATTCAATAGGCATGACCTGACCTTGACAAAGCCAAACTGGATCAGGTCCAGTGTTCAGAGGTCCTCTATGTCATTATTTATCAGGTCCATGATTATTCTTTCCATGGCCTTAAATTATCAGGCTAGTCAAACTTATGCGTCTGTAATTTCCTAGGTCAGTAGATGGCCCCTTTTATGTGGATGGATGACTGTTGCTGTCCTCTATCAGGACAAACCAGTCCAGTGGCTGTGGTTAAGTAGAGATCCTAATGGGCCTGATAAGTCCCGATTTAAGCTGTTTAAGAGGTAACCTGGTATATTGTCAGGTCCCACTGAAGCCATGTTTTTAGCTTTCGAGATCGCAGTGGCAATCTAGTCTTTGGTGATAATTGGTGGTCAAGTGGTGGATGGTATTTTTTGGGGGATAACTGGGGGTGATGGGGAGGTGAAATTTGAGCTGAATTTGTCGGCCAGCAGATGTCTTCTGGCTGAGTGTAGGTGACGCCATCTACAACTAATTCTGAACATTGTTGGATGCTTCCATTAAGATTGTGGACATAACTGAAAAATGTGTTATGGTTATCCTTAGCTTTGGTAACTATCTTTACCTCAAAATCTGCTTTTAGAGACTTGGCCAATACTCTGATTCACTTGTTTGGACTAATGAGGGACTTATTTCACTGTTGTGCACATTCCTTCTTGCTTCTTAACAGGATTTTCTTTCTTTTGTTGTACAACCTATTAATACTAGGAGTCCACCAGGGTGGCTTATTTTGCACTTTGACCTGGGTTTATTTCAGTCTGGTACTACCATTTTTATGCAGTTGTTTATATGGTCATACGGGGCTTTTGTGTATACCTCACCATAGGTTTCTTTGTTTTCTGGATTTGCTGGAACTTGGAAAATAGCTATGCTGTCCCTTAATAGAGGGTAATTTACCTTAGAAAATTCTTAAAGTTTTGGGGATTAGGTGGGGGGGACTAGTTTTACCTTTATTTCAAGGGAGACTGATTTGTGATCTGATCTTACTATTGAGGACATAACAGTAGGGAGAGTCCAGCACTCTCTCATATTTGTGAGCACCAGATCTAGGATATTTGTTCCCGTAGTAAGAGTGTAGACTAGCTGCTCCAGGGCATTTTTAATTTCAATGTCAAATCTTAGTTCATCTTGCATGTTAGTTGTCGTGCATGCCTCACAATTAATGGAGGAGTAGTTAAAATCACCCATGAGTATGGTAGTGGGTTAGATGGTGAGTGATTCTAGTAAATTCAGATATGATGTATGGGTTTTCTGGTTCATATTTGGGGACCTGCAGCTAGCAAGAATATGGTAATGGATTTTTTCCGTGGTTAGTTAGACATGGAGTGGCTCAAGCATGTCATATTGTTTGACCAGTCTTGAGGTGTGCTTATCCTTTATGTAGGTAAATACACCATCACCTTTAGCTGTTTCATGTTCAGTAGGTGGTCAGAATGTATGAAAGGTATTATAGCCATGTACTGCCAGAGTGCTTTCTGTGGCTTTGAGCCATGTTTCAGTAACTGCAGCGATATCAGCATTCTCCAGGGTGAGGACAGCTTCCAGTGAGTGCAGTTTCTTGTTGAGGCTCCTAGTTTGCCTGTTTGGCAGTGCTTAAAAAAGGCACTATAGGGGTTGATAATCTCTTGGCAAATATCCAGAAGCCTAGTAGTACCAGGTGAAAACCATCCCTGGCAAAGCATCGTGGCCTGCCAGTCATGTCTTCCCAAGCAGAAAAGTATTGGACCCCTTTGGAATGATACCAGTAGCTAAACCAATTGTTAAAGTCTATAATTTTCAACTGGTATTGTGGCATCATCCTTGGAGTTGGAGACCGTAGAGTGTTGCTCAGTGTTAGGCTCATACCTGCCTGTGACACATATTCTGAAAGCTCAATCGTGTGTCTCTTCATATAGTCCAAGGAGGTATGTCTCAGGTCATTCGCACCCATGTGGACTATGACTGAGTCATGTTGGTACTTAGGGTAAGTGACCTAAGTGCTTGTGTGATCTGACAAATCCTGGCCCCTGACCAGCAATTAACTGTATGTAACCTTCCCATTATGCAGCCTGGTAAGAGGGACATCCGTGTGTCTCACAATGGAGTCTGCTCTAACCAGAATATTGGGTCATGTAATTTTTAGCCTTATGGTCTTGATAGATGAGGTACCATGAGACTTGGCTTTATGGGATGGGAATTGTCTTGTTTGTGTACATGTGGAGTTTCTTAGGACTGCGCCTGAGAGGCCTTTGAGGTTTGGTTAAGTTACATGTGAGCACCTCCGCATATGGGAGTCTGTGTGTGGTCCTTTGTGGGTGTATTGAGTGATGTGTGTGAGTCACTGATAACCTATTTGTTGCTTTTTGTATCTGTATGTGAGAGACTAGCCTCCAGTGTCAATGTGTAACT
The DNA here is from genome assembly GCF_019279795.1 of Protopterus annectens. NCBI lineage: Eukaryota > Metazoa > Chordata > Ceratodontiformes > Protopteridae > Protopterus > Protopterus annectens. The sequence goes on along the minus strand of NC_056735.1, from coordinate 1,871,355,675 downwards.
ACATCTCTCATATACTGTATTTGTATGTTTGAGAATTAAGTGGCTGTCAGTGGTGTACAGAAGACAATTGTTACATTACCCTGGATACCCATGTCCATCAAGCTGGATGCAGAGATAGCAGGAAAATGCCCATACATGGTTGCAGGTCCTAATGTGTACTTGAAAGGATAGGAGTGGAGGGTGTTTAATTGGACGAGACAAGTGCTCATACGTGGTGTAATCTGCAGCTAACCTAACCAGCGTTGCTGCCTCTTGTCAAATGTAATAAGGTAACTAGCACTGTAAACTTTTACAGTAATAAAAATAAGCAATGTTTCCAGATGTTTGTGTCTGTACAGGTCACTGACACATCAAACAGCTCTGTGCAAATGTGCCGATTATATCAGCACTGGAAATATAGAAAACTGACTAACCCCTCTGGCCAATGAGACAACTACACCTTTTGTGTGCTTCCCAACTCAGATAGACTAGGTAAACACCTACTGCCACTAGATGAATAATCTCAGTCCTCCTAATGTAAAAAGATAAAGGAGTGTCCGGAGTAAAATGCTACCACAAACAAAACTTTTTTTTTTTTTTTTTTTTTAATTTCTTTTTATTGACTTTTAGTTATATCATAACAAATCATACAAAACTATAAGACAATATAAAATATACAAACAGAAGTCACTCTACAATAAACTAACTATATACAGAACCCATCTATGCGAGGCACCTAAAAAGAAGGTTTAAATGCAGTGCATTTATGTTAGCATAAACTCATACACCATTCTCCATGTATCTCTCTGTGTAGGATTTAGCCTCATGGAATACCACAAATATTTGTGAGCAGAAATATGCTTCCCAGCTAACTGTTTGAGTCCTTCCCAAGAAAGAGTCGATCTATCCTTCCAATTTAAGGTAATATAGTATTTTATCAGCATAAAAGATGTTATAAGAAAGTGTATATTCTTAATGTCCTTTCCTTCCGGGGGTATATGAAGGAGGGCGAATTGCCAAGAGAGCATAGATTTTTCATAGCCCATTTTTTCTAGTTTGACTCTGGGGGCACACCAAAGCCTGTATGAGCATTTGCAACTCCAAAAGATGTGAATGATATCTGCTTCCATCGTAGGGCAGAATTGGCAAAAAGGAGGGACTTCATTGTACATCTTGTTTAGTAAAGCTGGGGTGTAATATGCATTATTTACTATCATAAGTTGGGTATATCTGAACTTTAGCAGGGGAATAGCTTTGGAAAATTTCCGAATGGCTTGGGCAATGGACTCAGAGGAAATCGAGGGGTCTTGTTTTATCCAAAAATCAGAATGGATAGCATCTTTCGAGCATCTGATTGCAGAGATTAGTTTATAAGTGTGAGAGACCATTTTCTTTTTACGAGTTAGTAGAGTCCATAATACCTTACATAACTCTATTTGGTATTCATGAATGTCAATATCTATCCAAAATCTACTACAAATGTCTTTTGATTGTCTAATCATGATGGTGTACTTGAGCGGAAGCTTAAGTTTATTTCTGATGGAAGAAGTATCATCCATCTTGAGTGAAAAGAAGTCCAGAACGGTTTTACTTTTGATCAGGGGGAATGGATTCAAATTAATCAAATTCTCGTTTAGTTTAATGTTAGGATTAAGGTGTAAAGGTTGGAGAAGGAGAAAAGGTAAATGTAGATTTAGGGATTTAAACAGGTTTTGTGTACATTTGATTTGGGACCATAGGTCATTTTGAATTTTATACTTTCTTTTGGCTGTGATGTCTAAAAGAGGAAGTGCCATGGGATTAATGGAAAGCGTTTTGATATAATTGTGATAAAGCTTGACCCAAGATGGACTCCAGGCATTTAATTCTTCTCTGAAAGTGGCAATGTTAATTATTCTACTGCTTCTATTTATTTCATACATTAGCCTAAAATCTGGAAGACCTAGACCACCTTTATCCTTAGGGTAAACAAGTTTTTGATAGCTTATTCTGATGGGTCTTGGGTGCCATATAAATTTCGAGAGAGATGAGTGTATATTATTAAAGATTTTATTATGTATCAGAGTGTTGGTAGCATTCAAGACGTATAGCAGTCTCGGTAGAATATTCATTTTGATAATGGCTACTCTCGAGAAAACCGGCAGTTTTAGTTGAATCCATCTTTCCAGGTCTTTTTGTATCAAGCTCCAACACCTCAATATCCCCTCTTGTTGTTGCATATTTCCATCTGTCTTGAAGGATATTCCTAGGTATTGTAGGTGGTCGTTAACTTTTATATTAGGTAGGGATCTTTCACTAGGTAATTGCGAGTAAATGTTAATTGGGAAGATCATTGTCTTATCTATATTCACTTTATAGTTAGAGAATTTGGAGAAAGTTTGTAAGGCATTATTAATTCTGTTAATATCAGAGTTGGGAAGGGAGTAGTAAATATTCAAATCATCTGCGTATGCAGATAGGGGTATATCGGTATTAAATAACCTTGGAATATAATGGAATGTTCTCTGTTTAATTAGTAAAAGCAGAGGTTCTATATAAAGGTTGAATAAAAGTGGTGATAAGGGGCATCCCTGCCTAATCCCATTATTAATCACTATCCTCTTTGAGCTAAGCTTGTTTATTTGTAAAGTAGTATATGCATTTTTATAAAGAGTGTTAAGAATGTGGATAAACTGTGCTGGGAATTTAAATCTTTGTAAAACCAAGATCAAGAATTTTTTGTTTATTCTGTCGAATGCTTTGGATGCATCAATAGCGAGGGCGTAAATGGGGGTATGTTTAATCAGTGATAAAGAAGACATAGCATTTACGGTGAGGGTCTGGTCGAATGTTTGTCTGTGGTTTATGAACCCTGATTGTTCCGGAGAGATGATTTTATTAATCACAGATTTCAGTCTATTTGCTAAAATTGCTGCCAAAATTTTAATGTCTATATTAATAATAGAGATGGGTCTATAGTTATTAGGATTGGTATTGTCTTTATTCGGTTTGGGAATTAGAATAGTTCTAGATGCATTTAAGTGGGGGTCGCAAACATCCTTCTGAATAATGAAGTTAAAAAGGTGGCATAGAATAGTTGTTAGTTTATGACAAACAAAACTTAAAGATACAATTAAAGCAGTGTACTTTAAACAACTTACAAAAGTTTGATTTTTCAAATACCTCACTTTGTAAAATGAGCCAAGACCCACTCAGTTGCACAGAATTTATAAAGGCACTAAAACAAAATAAGCTATCTAATAAGCCCTCCAAGCAGTAAAACTACATGCAGAAATATGAAGTATTTCCCAACCTAGACAGACCCAGGCTACCATCCAGTGCTACTAGATTGAAAATCCACTGACCTCTTGATGAAAAAACAGGCAAGTGCTTGCCAGAGTGTAAAAATACATTACTTTATTCAACAGCTAGTTAGATAATGAATTCAGAGCAAGTAAATTAGTAGGACAGACAATGTGAGGCAGAACGCACTTTTCTCAATATAAGTAGAATTCTTCTTCTTCTTTCGGCTTTTTCCCGGTTAGGGGTCGCCACAGTGGATCACCTGTCTGCTCATGATTGGCAGTGGAGTTTTATGGTGCTGAGGTGCCAGCGCAGCACCCAACCTTCCATAGAAGGCACACGCATGCACACACTCACACCTAGGGCCGATTTGGAGTATCCATTCCACCTACAGCATGTCTTTGGGATGTGGGAGGAAACTGGAGCACCTGGAGGAAACCCACGCGACCACAGGGAGGACATGCAGACTCCGCACAGAAGACACCCCAGCTGAGAATCGAACCAGAGAACCTCTTGTTGTGAGGCGGCAATGCTAACCGCTGCACCACAGTGCCCACCCTCAATATAAGCACAATGAAAGCCAAATAATTTAAAATATCAACAGCTGTGTTGAAAGGTAGGAGCTTATAAAGCTCAATTTACAGGGGTGCACAGCTTAAAATCACCAGGCTTAAAAAGCGGACCAAGGAATGGGAGGGTGAGTGGAAAAATAATCAGCAGGGACTCACCAGCAGTGCTTGTAATTCTATGCAGGCTTGGAGTCTTGTCAGAAAAGACAAAGCCCCAGAAATTCACTGTGTATTTAACTATCACTCATGAATCAATTTAACCAATGAAAAAAATGTGAAATATGCAGCCTAGATAATTTGTCTTTATCTCTCACATAGAACAAAAACACCAGGCCAAGCAGATTTCTTAAAGCATAAAATGAAATGGAACAGGTAAAAAAGAAAGCAAAAAATATAGGTTTACTTTCCTCACCCAGCAGGGGATCACCAGCACTTCTTCTAGCTATGCAGGCTCGGAGTCTTGTCAGAAAAGACTTCATTCTCTTTCTCCTGTTCTGGCATTGGTATCTGTCAGTGAGCTGGATTTCTGCTATGTATTTGAAACTTCTTCAGTAATGGTGACTGAGGTCCGAGTCTTTGATTGGTAAATGTAGCCAGTTTTATTATTGAGTAATTGTTTTTCTTAAATAAGCAAGTATTTTATTACGTCACAACTTACCCAACTCGGAAATAATGAAAGTTATACAACATCATTACTTTTTGAAAACTGTACATTTTTTCCAGTTTGTCTTATATTAGTCTGGCACAATGAAGTACTGGTATGTACACGTTGTTAAAGAGCTGTAGTTAGAATTCCAATTCAATGCATATTTTATAGTCTGGGGCAAGCAGTTGATATGTGCGATGTTAAGTCCTGTGTACCAAAAATTAATTAATCGAACAGAGAAGTAAATATTGTCATTTTTTTGTATAAACAGAGAGAAAATGAGATTAGAGAGACAGATTTAACGGGTGAAGAGAATTATAGGACTGTATACATATTTACAAGAAATAATTGCTCCTTAGTGAAATGGATAAATATGTTGATGTATATGTTGTAATTTGGGTGTTAGAAGTGAGGTTATGTGATGTTACCTGTTGTAAGACAATGGTATAACTTTGAGTGGTGATGTATGCTGTGATTTGTAGTCTGTAGGCAGTATAAGAAGAGAGGCACCAACATCAGCAGATGAAGACAGGGATTAGGTATTACTGCTCCCTTTGGTGTTTTGTCAGCTGTTAAATGCATATCCTAGAGAAGAATCAGTGAGGCCATCCATGCTGCCATGAATAGCCGAAGGCAGAAGTTGGGTGTTAGTACACCCTTTTCAACTCAGTGATTCATCGCCTGTTGACTGCATATCCAAGAGAAAAAAGACATAATTTTAAATGAGTGCTATGAAAAGAAGATCTGTCCTGATATCAGGATAGGAGTTAGGTCCCCCCTCCACATGTTTCATTATCTCCTGAATGCATATCTGAAAACAGGTACTACAGGCTTCTAAATGAGCATTGCAAAGCACTGAGGCCGTCTATTCTGACAGCTGCTGAAGGAAACGCTAGGTGTTGATGCACCCAATGTTTTGTCAACTGCTTAATTTATATTTGAGGGAAAGAATGCCCAGTAACTTGGAAATTAATGCTACCAAACACCAATGCTATCTGTCCTGACATAATCTACTTAAAGTGGGAGTTAGATGCTGTTGAGTTCTCCCTCACTGTTTCATCACCTGATGAATGCATATCCAAAGGAAGGCACCATTAACTTGTAAATTATTGTTACCAAGCACTGAGACCATCTGAGCTGACAACCTCTGAAGGCAAGAAATAGGCACTGGTCTGTCCCCCTCATTGCTTCTTCACATGCCAAATATACATATCATGGGGAAAGTACTGAAGATGAGAATATTGTCATTATTAAGCTAATCACTGTTAAGGCAAGTACTGATGCGAGGTTCTTTATTAGAGCTTATTAATGTATATTCTTATCCTACTTGGATTCACATAGAGCCATCCACATAGTATATTTCTGTGCCACTTTCAATTTGCTAGCTGATCACAGATGGGATTTTGTATCATCTAATTGTCATCTTAAAGAGTGCAAGCTCCATAACCACTCTGAATAGCTAGTTTGCTGCAGTAATTAGCAACCCTAAACCAATCTGAGCTGGATCCTGATAGCACTCTGGACTTGTGAAAGAAATGATCGTTCCATATTTTGTATGGGAATGGGGGCCTAACTGATCCACCATCATTCCCCAGCCATCCCTGCATCTGCATACCTTTCAACACACTCTTTCACATCATTATAATGTTATCTTAACTGCTCTTAAAAAGACACATGCACCACCATCCATCATCTTGTTCTGATGTTTTCCCAACTGTCTTTAAAGGGACACATACACCACCACCATTTCTTTTTTCACATCAATCTTTTGTGTAAATAAGTGCACTGGTCATAACCTTACTTCTTTGAAAACTTGCCCTAGGTGACAGTAAGGGTAATCTTTACAAACCTCCTTCATTTTGTCATATCCCCCTGCCCTATCAAACTTAATCCTCACATTAAGATTTTACAAATGGGGTGGAGGCTGAATGGATAGCAGCAGATTCTCAGAGCTCCAAAAGACTAATATAAAATACAGGAAATAATTTATTATTTGTCAAAAATATTCAGAACTGGTAAATAAAACTCTAAAGTATATAACTAGAAACTTTGGTAAATCTACGTGAATGTTTTCCTGTCAAACTACAAAGGAGAATATTTTTACCTGTGGAGATGAGTACATCAAAGAATTCTCACTCTGACTTGGCTTTAAAAAGAAAACTGCAACTAGTGACTACTGCACTACAAGAACTGTTATTAAAAATGGATGATTTCGAGGAAAATTTACAAAATCTCAAGGAAAATTGTCAGAAGCAAACAGATACACTCAAGGAACTCATTCAGCAACATCAATCTAAAATGACAAACATAGAAACCTCTCTGAGTGACATTGAGGGGAGACTCAAAGAAGAAGAAACCCAGAAGGAAATTCTTATTAAACAAAACATCTGCCTCCTTAAAGTGGATGACCTTGAAAACAGAGAGAGAAGATCTAATATAAGAATGTTTGGCATCCCTGAGCTGAAGGGGAAGATATCATCACTTTCTTAAATTCATGGATTCCAGAAGTTTTAGACTTAAAGGAGGGTTTCTCATTTGGCATTGAGAGGGCTCATAAACCTTTAGGAAGACCAGCATCAACATCTTTTTCCACTCCTCCTAAATCATTAGTTATAAAGTTTTTATCCTATTTGGATAAAGAATTGGTCCTAAAAACAGCCTGAAGGAAGAGCCCATTAAAATATAATCAAAACCCAATAAGGTTTGACAACGATTATTCTGCTAGAGTCCTGGAACAAAGGAAAAAAGCTTGGCCACTACTAAAACTTCTAAAGCAAAACAACATTAAAACACAACTTGCCTTTCCTGCCAGATTAAAAATCCTACATCTAAATGAAATGAGAATGTTCAATAACTTTGAAGAAGCCACTGCATTCATCAAAAACAATAATGTTATATCCATACCCAAAGCTATGGATTGGATATCTCCCTCTTTGAAGAGGGTCACTGATCTTCCTGGACTGATGTCAAAAAGAAAAAAACAAACAACTGAATCAAAAATTGCAGTCCCTTCTAGATCTCTCAAAGTATCTACTGCAACTTGACTGCATTCAAATGTGTTATAACATATCTGTATAAATAAAAATGTAAATGTTCGTTTGTTCGAAATCTTAAATCTCCAAAATTTCTTCACCGATTGCTTTGAAATTTCACACAATGTTGCATTCGAATACGCACGTGTTTTTATATACCTACTATTATATAGATGTCACACGTTGCATTCGAATATGCGCGTGTTTTTATATAACTACTATGGATTCTATATATTTGTATACTGATATGTAATTTTATATGTTTTTGTTATAACTTTCTTACTTCTTTTTCAGTGCAATCGATCTGCTTTAGTTCATCCAAATAATGCCTCGCAGAAGATCAAACTTAGGACGTCATACTCGCGGAGCGGAAGCAGTGCGACGAGTAATTGCAAATCAAACTGAGGAAGAACGGGCATCAGTGACCGAGCAAAACAGACAAAGAATGGCTGAAATACATGCCGAGGAAGCAGCAGAGCGACGTGCAGCCAGAATTGAGGATGCACGGTTGTGAGCACGGCGATCGCGTTCTGCAGGTTCAGATCTGCTTCGTTCTCCTCGATCGACACCAGCGGATGAAATAAATGCTTGCCTGAAATACTCTGCTTTGTGGCAACATGTAAAGACATTAAAATTAACTACAAATATGCATGTCCAGCTGCAAAACGATCGATCAGCTGAGATATTTTCACATCAATTGCTAGAAATTGGGAACGGAAAGGTGCCGGTTGATCTGACCTCAGGACGAATTTCATTGCCTCATAACTTCTGCAATTTAGTGACATCAAAAGAAGAATTGGTTGAAAAAGTATTTCCCAATATTCAAACCAATTATAAGAATCACGATTGGCTGACTGAACGAGCTATTCTTGCGGCCAAGAACAAAGACGTCTATGAACTTAACAATATTATTCAGTCTAACATTCAAAGCGAGGCAGTCACATACAAGTCCGTTGACACTGTTGTGGAAGCAGATGAAGCGTTAATTATCCAACAGAATTTTTGAATTCACTCGATCTGCCAGGGATGCCACCGCACGTACTGCAACTGAAAATCGGCATGCCAATTATCATGTTGCGAAATATCAACCAGCCAAAGCTTTGCAGCGGCACGCGGCTTGCAGTAAAAAAATTAATGAGCAACGTCATAGAAGCAACAATCTTGACAGGACCTTTCAAAGGTGAATATGTCCTCATTCCTCGCATTCCTATGATTCCAGTGGATATGCCATTTTAATTTAAGAAATTGCAATTCCCAATTCGATTGGTGTTTGCAATCACCATCAACAAAGCTCAGGGCCAATCTTTAGAATTGTGCGGTTTAGATCTACACACAGATTGCTTCTCACATGGACAATTATATGTTGCGTGTTCTAGAGTCGGCAAACCAGACAATCTCTATATCTGCACAGACAATGGAACAACAAAATATATTGTATACCCACAAGCATTGTGAAATTAAACATATTAGAAAGTGTGCTTTCTCTTTTCTTTCTTAGACTGAGCCACAGCAATGCATGGCCGGGTACAGCTAGTATCAAATAAGGTATGTCATGTAAGTGTACTTCTTTATACATATACAAAGTGAGGAAAAAAATGATTGGTTTTAACTTATTAAGAGCAATATAATTGAATCATTTTAATAGTAAAGTTAAATAGTAAATTATTTTATATTTCATGATTTAAAAGGAGGTAGCAAGTTTATTAATCTTGGCCTCCTTCAAACCTTATAGTCAGCTTCGAGTGCCTTTGGTATTTAGTTTCTTCATACTGTTATATTCTAAGCTGGGAATAATTATTAATTAGATTGTGGAGTTATTGAAAAGAACAATCTACTTCTGATTTAAATTATACTAGATTCGCACTTGCGATCAATATACACTGCTATTTAAATGAAAATGTCATAGAAGCTTAGTAAAATCTTGTTAATTGCTGATGCGAGGGTTTGTTTTTCTTTGGAGTTCTCTATGTCTGGTAGTGAACTATGTTTTGAATGATTCCTGTCCCTGATTAGTTTTGTTTGTGTCTTTCGCCTTTTTCCCAGTTAGGGGTCGCCACAGCGGAACTCCGGTCCGCTAATGATTGGCAGAAGATTTTTACGTACCGAGTTGCCAGCTCTGACGCACAACCTTGAATGAAGGAACACCCATTCACGCATGTCTCCACACAGAAGACACTCTAGCTGAGAATCGAACCGAACAGTGTCTTACTGTGAGGCGACAATGCTACCGTAGCACCACCACCGCAGTCTCTGATTAGTATAAAGTCTAATTAGCTAGCTCTGTTCCTTCTGTGCTCTGATGGATGGATTGTGCTCTGTGTTATGAGGTTCAGCTAGCGTGTACATCGCAGTTTTTGTTCACTCGTTTTTGCTCTCTCTTTGGTTCTCTGAAGTGCTTTAATAGAAGTGGGTCCTGCTTGAAGTCTTGGCTAATGTTCGCAATTGCTTATATATGAGGTAAGCCTTGTGTATCCAATTTATTTAAAAAAAAAAAACTAAAAAAAAAGAAGAAAAGATATAGCTAGCGATAGTGTAAGGAGAAAGATGCATAAATGCTTGATGTCTGCATGAAAGTCCGAGACATGGGTTGACATGGAGATGCTTTGTAAACTGCAAGACTTGTGTTTTTGGACTGTGATTGCCTGGGACGGCTGGAAGGTAAAATGATGGGCTTTTTTCTCATGTATTATGCGGAATAAAGTAATGAATTGAGTTAAAGGGGCATTTGATTCCGTTTCACTTTGTGGTACATGGATGTATGGAAACTGGGAAGTTGTTTATACAGAAATAGATGTGGAGTTTGGTTGCTAGGGATTTGTTTGGGGCAGTTGATTGACAGGGAGATCCTCTCTGAAAGACATTAAAGAGTATGAATCTCTGCTTTGGTACTCGCAGAGTGGGAAATCATTCAGCTATACCTAGGAGAGGTGAAGCTTTTTTCAGAGCTTGAGGCAGTATATGCAGTTGCCTGTCATCCTCCCATATTTCTCCCAGCTCGATTTACTTTAGAAATGCATGTAAAAGGAAGTAACTCCCTGATTGGTTGTCACACTTTAGAGAGGTGGGAAGTTAATGTGACTGATGGAACCAATTTTATTACAACTATAAGATGAATGGCTATTAAACCTGTTATTCTTTATGCATATAAAATAGCATAAAGTGAGAAGCTTTAAGGTGTTTTTTTTTTCTTTCTCAACCCTTCTACTATATTTCTGATTATAGAATGCATATATAGTTGGATATTTGTTTCTAAACTGGGGGTCTGTAGGTGTAATACACATAGATAACATTTTAACCTGTATTTCACCAGGTTTAGTATCCCATCCTTTCTTTTATGGTGGAAAGTACATTAGATGTGTTCTGCATTTTTGCAAATATGTTTGTTTTATAAACATCTCAAGAAATATGTGACATTTAAGCACAACTGAAGTTAAATTGCATTGGATAAACTTGTTTGTGAGCTTTAGGATCTACAGAAAAGGGAAAAGGGGAATATTATGTTTATCTGTATTTACTAAAGCTGTTAGCTCATTCAAATGAAATGTAATTATTAAGCCATAACTAACTTGCTCTCCTGGATTAGAGCTATGTTTGTGTTTATTGTCAATGTTCTTACATGAAGTAAAAAGCGTAAGGTTCTGTACATCTCTGTAACAGCATGATATACATGGAATCAGATATATCTGAGAGAGAATAAGTAGTAAACAGGAGTACATAAAATGACTTCAGAGAACTTGTGATGTTTCATTCCTTGATATAAAAAAATGGGGGTTCTGTTTTATGAGTTATAATATGTTTATAGATTGACAGATTATTTTCTTCACCACAGAAATTAACTTATGCTTAATAGATGGCACAATTTGCAAATAGAAGAGCCATTGGTTTATCTTATAATTATGTTAGTGAAGTGGACACAGTGTTGCTTAACTTGCAAACTAATGTAACAATGTATCAAATAGAGCCCTAATTTTCAGTATGAATACACCATCACAGGCAAAGGGGATATCAGTGCCCAGGAAGGCAAACTGGTGTAAATTAGTGACTGGATAGTAGATAAGATTATTTAATCTGTTTCATGAAATGAGATAGAGCTCTAGTACCCCAAGGAAGCTTACAATAACTGACAGGTCTTTATCTCAACTAGATACACTACAAGGTATTAAGATATAAATTTAAAAGTTTATAAAATATATATAGTGATTTATTAAACATATTAAATAATTCATGCCTCAGTTGCAAAAATAATTAAGTAGCAGAAAGTTGCTCATCTGTTAACTAGTCATAATTGTAACTGGTATATTTCTTAAAAGACTATCTTTAGTTATACAGATGCAACAAGCGTACTCTTAATTCTCTCAAAATGTTATAATCTTTATAAAACACCAATGAGAGTTGACAATACCAAAGGCTTACATGCAGTACTACTACTATTGTTGTTACTTACTAAATTTGATAAAACTGTTTATTAATAATCAAATCAATATTTACTCATTTAGTTAATCTGAGTTTTTATAAGTGTAGAAATACACTAGTGTCATATTTACATTATACTTAGTTGTCTTAGTACCTTTTGATGACATATCAGTTTTGGATATTGTTTACATAGGACTGTGTTTACGTTTTTTTTATCCTAATTCTGGGAAATTGGTTGTGATTATAATTAATATGCAAAAGAAAAGAATACCACTACTGTAAAGATTTCTTAGATATGTTATTTTAATATATGAGCTCCTTTGGAACCAATTTGTTCATTTGTTTCATTACTTTTATTCAGCTATACACATTTTAAACATCAGGATTACTTAACATAAAGACTAAATTTATAACATGCATAAAGTCAAGATAGAAGATAAACTTATACTTGCTTACTTTTTTTATTTTGAAACTTAGTATTATATAAAACTCTTGTTTGTTTCTTGTTTACAGTGATTAGTCACCTTTCCATTAGTAATACATTGATCGCAATTGTTTGTTGTTGATTTAATTATAAGTTTGTAAGAGAAATTAAAGTCTGAATGGAAGACCAGTAAACATCATAAGCTACTTAATTTATAAATTATTCTCCTATAATAATAATTATCTTATGGGCTCGGAAAGAGTAAAGAAGGTGGTTAGTATGGTTAGTCTAACAGATTTATATGTGTCTGTTAGAGTAGGACTGTCTTTCATTCCATGTTTATAGTGGAATAGAATTCTCATAAGTGCACATTATGTTACTAGGTTTTTATTCAATTATTTTTCAAATGTTAAAATGCCTGACCAAAACTCTTTACTATCAATATTCATGAAAAAATATTGTTGATTAAGATAATTAGAAATTTACTCATTAATATAGAGTTAAATACACAGGTGGAGTATTTGGTACTTAGAATATTAATAATACAGAGTTTTTTTTTAATCCTGACATGGACTTAATATTGGTGTCTTTTAAATGCTAATGGCTTAATCCGAATAAGAGATCCAGTTTATTAAAGTATCTAAAACTAAATAAAGCTCAAGTAGTTTTTCTTCAAGAAACCCATTTTAAAATAAATGACACATTTACATGGGATCCTAATAAATACAGAATACTAGCACAATCTTCCTGTAAATCAAAGACTAGAGGAGTAACAAGTCTATGGAAAAAGACCTCATTAAGCCCAGAAGTTATCTACAAACATGTAGACAAAGACGGACTTATAGCTATAGTTATACTAAAATTTAGTAACAGAATATGGACATTAGTAAATTTATATTGGTTCCCTGGTATGGGGTAGGTCTAGCCAAGAAGCACTTAGATCTCATTGCAACTATCTCTAAAGGTAATATAATAATAGGAGGTGACTTGAATTGTATTACAGATGTCACAGACACCACAAATAAGAAATCCCCTTGTCTATCATCCACAGCTAAACTACTAAAAAAATGGACTGAGACTTTCAAATTAAGAGACACTTATGATGCTGTATGACCTAATTCATTACTTTTTTACATCAAGACTATAGATATGGTACCCAAACCAGAATAGACAAAATATATCTATCTCAAGATCTGTTTTCAAAAATCTTGAATTTCTTGATACAGCCATGTCCATTTTCAGATCACAACTCCCCTGTACTGGAAATTCACATAGAGTTTAAACCGTTACTTATTACTTCTAGGATTCCTTCATGTATTACAAAAATCAAAGAATTTAAACCTTGGCTAATTTCTGAATTTCAGTTTTTTTTCTAGAGATTAATTACAAACCAGAAATAAACATGCCTATGGCATGGGATTCATTAAAAGTCTATATATATGGTAAATCCATCAACTGGTGCAAAAATAATGTTAAAGAATGGGAATCAGAACTACAGGAATTACAAAATCAACTTTTATTACTTAAGTCCAATAAGAATTTAATTGATACGGACAATAAAAAGAAAATAGAAGAAGCAAATAAAAAGTATGAGTACTATCCCATAAAACTAATTGAGCTATAGAGAGATTAAAAATAAACTCTTATGCTACTTCTCCAAAGCATCTACATAACCTATCAATGAAAGTTAAAATGCAATCAAAACCAATAACATTGTTAGTGTATTACATGAGGGAAGGAAGAAGAAAGTCTCAGACATAGGTGATGTTTTAGATGCTTTTAAATATCTTTATGCTGAATATCATAAAAGCAAAATAGGCATAACAGAAAATTGGAATCTAGAAAATATAATCCCCAACATTAAAAACATTTCTGAAGAACTAAAGTTAGAATTACAGAAAGAAATTATAGACAAGATCAAAGAAAGTAAATCTAATAAGGCACCGGGGATAGATTTTTTTAATCATAGAATTTTATAAATTATTTCCCAACTCCATAACTACTGTCCTGCACAAAACCTTTCTTGAAGTCCAATCATTAGCAAAAATCCCACCTTCATGGAGATATTCTTTAATTACCCCTATCTTAAAAGAAAACAAAGACCCTAATCAGTGCAACTCTTACAGACCAATATCTTTGTTGAATAATGATTCTAAAATTTTTATGTCAATAATGGTCAACAGAATGAAAATCCCTCTGACTAAAATAATTTATAAAGATCAAACTGGTTTTATATATAATAGGCATACTCAGGATAATATCAAAAGAATACTAACACTAATTGATTATTTAAATAGAAGAAATCAACAAGCATTGATAACTGGTCTAGACATAGAAAAGGCTTTTGATTCCTTAAACTGGGACTACTTAGTTAAAGTTTTCCATATATTTGACTTCCCTCTGTCCTTTATCACACTTATAAAGAAAGTTTATGAGAATAACTTAGCATTTGTCAAAATAGGTCCCTTTACCTTTGAGTCAGTTCAGATCACTAGAGGTACTAGACAAGGATGTCCCATGTCACCTGTTTGTTTGCACTGGCCATAGAAATTCTTGCAATTTTAATACGCAATAATTCAAACATAAGAGGTATAGATGTATATAATGAATATAGTTCCAAAATAATGTTGTTTGCTGATGATGATGTGTTTCTCACTCTGCCCAATTCTAAAGAAGTATTAGATAAAATAGACTTGTTAATAGGAAACTTCCAAAAACTCTTAGGCCTTTACTTTAACAAATCAAAATCAAAGCTATTGTTGTTAAATAAAAAAGCGGAGGTACAGGTATCTGTAGGTACAGGTATCTGTAAACCATATTATTGGTAAGCAAGTTCCAGCTTTAGACTATTTGGGGATAGTACTGTGTAAGAATATGGTAGAGATACTAAACACCAGTTGCACAAACATCATAGAATTAATCAAAACATTGGTGAATAAATGGAATAATATGATTATAACATTTGAAGACAGATTACAACTGATAAAAATGGTCTTACTACCTAAAGTATTGTATATAGTACAGTCTCTTATATTACTACCAGTAAAAAGATTCCTTAAAGATATTATGTCAGTTTTCTTAAAAATGTTATAGTACCCCCCAAAAAAGAGTGGTATATTACCATCATATTAGACAGTGGGAACAAGGTGGGGGGGGGGGGGCTAAGATTTCCAGATCTTGAAACGTACATAAGGGCTTCCGTACTCAAAACAGTGATAGAATGGGTAAATCCTAGATGCTCTTCTAATTGGAAAGAGTTACATTCTATCATACTAAAGAATGAGAACGATTTATCAAAAAATCTTACAGCCACAGATAAAGATAACAGAATATGGTACTATTTGAATATAAACTTGCAATATAACGTAACAAAACCAACCAAATTAAATCTAATAAATCATATTTTTTACTTCTTTAGGAAATTTATTAATACGAATATGGACATAAAAATTTGGTTTGTATTACTAACTCCATTTAGTATTACAAAGAATTTCCCTGACAAAGTACATAGAGAGATTTTTATTTCATGGGGAAATAAGAACTTATTATGTTGATTTCATTGCATAAAAAATCAACAGATCTTGGAAACACATTTAATGTCAGCCTATGGAATCAACTTCAAATGATTGGTTAATACTGCAGAGTGTTTTAACATACTCTAAGGATCTATGTAGAACAGTAAACAATTCAGCCTTTAAAAGTACCCCAAGATTCATAATTTGGCTGTTTGAAATAATTTATAATAATACTAATACAAAAAATGAGTTATGATACGTATATAACATATTAATTTCTTACAAAACAGCTCCTAAAGTATCTTATTGGCAATATTTAACTAAAGATATACATTCTCCTTTACCACTAGAAGATAAGATCAATATCTTACTGTCAGTTAAACTAACATCCCATTCACAACATTGGAGAATATTTCAATGGAAATATCTACATAGATCATTTTTATCACCTGAGAAAATTTCAAAGATAAACTTTTCCAGAAATAATTTATGCTGGAGATGCCAGTCATTAGTTAATGCAGACTGGTCCCATGCTTTTTTATGATTGTAGCAGTATTAAAACATATTGGAATGAGATTAACAGTTTCCTACAAGCAATATATACAGATGCATTTGGTTTGACTAAATCTTTAATCTTATTAAATGTAATTAATGATCCCCACTTGAAAAAGAGGGACTTGTATTTAATATGGACCATACTTTATAGCTAGAAGATGGAAATCCAGCACAGCACCTACCATGGAGGAATTTCTATGTCAACTGAAGAAGTCTGTATTAATGGAGATCAAAACCAAAGAATTAAGAATTTATCCCAAGCCATTAGTTAATAACCCATGGAGAAAAGTTTTGACATTGATTGACACCATGCAATTAGAATCACTCTTCCTGATAATTTAAATACAATGTATTAAGATCATTATCTTTAAATAGACCTGTTGTTATCTTAATCTATTTGTCAGGCTAACTGTAAATATTGTATATAGTTAAGTATTTTATTTAATGTAAACAATCGTTATTATGTTATATCTTCAAAATAAATAATTATTTGAGTAAAAAAAAAAAAACAAAGATTTTACAAGTTACATAAAACCCTTCTGCATTGTGTCACGTTTTTATCACTCTATTCTGCACATTCATATGCATCTGTTTCTGCCAAACCCTAGCCGCATAGTTCCAGTTGTTATACCCTCAGCTAAAAAATACTTTGAAACCTTATCCTTTACTGTACTGTTTTACCCAGCAATATTTCCTCCACATTTAAGCAGTCAGAAAAAAGATGTAAGCACCCCTAAATGAATAATTCTACCATTATGCACTTCTAAGAAGCACAGACTCACAAACCCTTACCTTTCTCTAAACCACCCAGACCTCTTAAAGAGATTCACCATCTCACTCTCATTTTACTTCTCATACACTATAATAATGCACCAACTAATGCTAGACCGCCACCCAACCCAGCAATATCAGTCATGTTTCTATCCTCTTACTCTGAGTGAACACATAAGCTACTGACTTATGAATGCTGGCAGTATAACAAACAAACTAGAGCAACTTGACACCTGGCTATAAATAAACTTTCCTGAAAATGTAGCTAGCACTGATTCGTGAGTTAAGGTATCCACCTAACCTACATTCTTTTTATCCTGGGCTTTCATTACTTACTTACTTAATACTACACCAAGCAAACAAGGGAGGGAGAACCCGTATACCGCATAATCCTTATTTGAATGTAACACAACAGAATCCGCAGCTACTCACAATAAACACCTGTGTGGTTGATCACCAAGGTTTATGTAAGTAAATCCTACTACTTAACTCTGACATTAGACTTCCCCTGACATATTTCACTACCTCATAATCTCCATTCTGAAAACCTTTACTGAAAAATGTTATCTGTTTAGGAGATTTTGACATTAACCTAATGGAATCTTAGCAGTCTTAGGATTTCTCCAAACAGTCCATGAGCCCACAAGACCAAACTTAAAAAACAACCACTCCCTACATGACCTTCTGATTACTAACATTTCCAGTAATGCAGTCTCTGTGCATATTCCTTCTCTGTGTTTGAAAGACCACTCCTCCATAGCCCAAAACTATCCAAGTTCCCTCTATGAAAGACCACTTCCCAGTAACCTTTAAAATAGTGTGTGTAATAGCTTGGCACCAACCTTCACTATTATCTTTATACTCAATACTGAGTGTTGCTGTTTAATATGCAGGGAACGTTTATTCCAAAGGTTTGGGAGTCACAGATTATAAACCTGTTTACTTGAGTTTGTTCTTTATCTTGATGCACACAAAACGTCATCTATTTCCTTTACAAGATTTGAGCCTATAGCTAATTTTCACTTCTTTGATAAATGAGAGTGGGCTAACCCTCGCATATATTTCTTACCAAGCCCTGAGTCGACCTTTCTTTTGACTAAGCTTTAACAAAAATATTGACTGAATGCTGATTATGTAAAGCCAGAAGTCCCTGGTGTGTCAAAAAATCCCCCCTTCTTGTTGCATATTTTTCTGTCTGATTTCTATCCCTTTCAACTTTCTGGCTTAAAAACATGTGTGTTTACGCATTTTTCGCATCGTGCAGCATCGCTGGGCAACGGTTAAACTATTCCAGGTGCCAGAAAGTCTGCTCTTCAAATTTTACCTTAGAACTAGCTGGTTTCTCAGTAGTAGCACTAAAATCTGAACCCCTGTGACTAGCACTTGCTCTAGAACCTGCTGGAAAGCACTAGGAAGCCTTAAACTGATACAAGCACTCAACTCTCCTTGTTAATACGGAGAAATTAATCGTAGGTACTAAACAGCCTATAATTGCAAAGTACCTTGCAAAGGTAAGGGAAAACAGCTCTTGTACTTTACAAAAAAGTACGTAAACAGGCATGTCCAAGGGTCAGCTTCTAGTGATTTCTCCTGTCCACTAGGTGAATCTGGGTATACTGGGGCAATGCAGCAACTGCCTCATGTACACAGACAGCCCTCTCCTACCACCCAACACTACAACCTGAGATGCACTTACAAAGCAAAACTCTGTCCAGCCAAGATTGTGCTAGACAGTCAAGAGGAGAAGGTTAACACCTGCACTACACCTCAAGCAACACATAGCCCTTCAAAACCCAAACCATCAACACCAACACATAGCAACACTAAACCCATATATGCAGAAGCCCTTAACATCAAACTGCCCAAGCAAAAAGGACCTCTGAAGCTGAAACGCAAACACCAGTCACAACCAAAGTGACACATAGTTTACAACACCAGTGTGCCACACAACAACAGCCCCAAGGCAAGACAACGTACCCAACACTTTAGTCATGGGTGACTCTGTATCTGGCACACTGATGTTCCATTCACCAGGCTGAACAAGGAGAAAATTACAGTCAGCTGCCTGTCGGGTGCTAGGATCCACCACATAACGCTTGCACTCAAGTCACTCCACAACAAGTACAAATACGGCTCTGTCATTGTCCATGTTGGAGTGAATGACTTGAGACGTACCTCCCTGGACTACATGAAACGAGACATGGAAAAGCTCTCTGATCATGCGGTCCAGGCAGGTATGACCCTACCTCTGAGTAGCATCCTGCCTTCACCCAGAATTATACCACAGTATAAGGACAAAATGATTGACTTCAGCAATTGGCTAAGCTCTTGGTGTCTTTCAAAGGGGATCCAGTATCTGCCTGCCTGGGATGACATGATCGACAAACCACGATGCTTTGCCAGAGATGGTCTGCACCTGTCACCCCTGGGATTCAGGTTACTGGCTAAAGCTCTTTCCACCCCTATAGTGCCCTTTTTTTAGGCAAGGTTAAAAAGGACAAAACCACCACCGTAACAGATACAAGCATGCAAAATCTGAAGGTAATGCTACTCAATGCTAGAAGTCTAAACCTCAAAATGCACTCTCTTGAGGCACTCCTAAAAATGGAGAACATCGATATCTGTGCAGTAACTGAGACCTGGTTCAAGGCCCCAGTGAGCACCCCTGCAATACCAGGCTACAACTCTTACCACACTTGTCGCCCACCAAACCAAGACCAAAAAGCTAAAAGTGGAGGAGTGTCCATATTCACCAAGGATATTCACACCGTCAGGCTAGTTGCCCAACACAATGCATCTGAAATTCTCCAGGTGCAACTAACACTAGATAAGACTGCAGTCCAAATTGTAGCTTCCTACAAATCCCCCACCATGCCCCAAGATTCTTACTACACCTTTCTAAACATACTGGAAAATGTTAAGATACAACCAAACACCCTAATACTGGGTGATTTCAACTAACCTGCCATTAATTGGGAAAACTACTCAGGTACCAACACCTTTTCCCAACGATTCATGGAAGTCATAAATTCCAGTGCCCTGGATCAACTAATCCTTAGTCCCACCAGGGGCTCCAATATCCTAGACCTG
This sequence comes from Protopterus annectens, assembly GCF_019279795.1. Lineage (NCBI taxonomy): Eukaryota > Metazoa > Chordata > Ceratodontiformes > Protopteridae > Protopterus > Protopterus annectens. Next base: position 1,871,335,399 of record NC_056735.1, on the reverse strand, counting down.
GTCATTACCAACATGGGAGTTAGATGTTCCACACCAGTGGTCACCTCCTCATTGGTCAGGTCTGACCATAAGCAAATCACCCTTGACATACACATCCCACCCCCACCCCCAGTAAGGAAACCTCCATAAAAAACTTCTCCAAAGCCAACTTCATGCTACTCAAGTCAGAAGTGACAAAATTCATGACACCCATGCAGACGGGAGCTGAAAGTTCAACTGCTGAATCCTACACTAAGGCACTATATGAGCACATCCACTCATGCATAAACCATGCCATCCCAAATAGAACCAAGATGCTCTCTTCCAAATAAAGGAAGCCAATCTGGTGATCCCCTGCCATAAACAAACTAGACAACAGAAGAAAGAAACTGTTGCGGAAAAGAGGAAGATCCCAGGATGCAAAAAAACTCCCTTATTAGCCTTAGTAAGAAGCTGAGATCCCTCATAAAATCCTCCAAAGCTAGTTACGAAAATAAAATTGCCAAAGATTCCAAAGACAACCACAAGGCATTCTATAGTTATGTCAAGAATCTAAATGGCAATGCTCAGATCTGCTCTAAGCTACAACAGAATGGCATTAAATATACTGATCCCAAGGATATTGCCAATATCCTGGCAGATCGATTTAGTGCCAACTTCACCCCCCCCTCTCACCCCCTAAAGGGCCCATCTCAATACTATAAGATTTCCAAATTCTGGTAATCACGGCCATACAGGTAGAAACCGCACTCTCCAAAGCTAAGAATACAGCATCCATGGGACCAGATGACATCCCGGGCTGTGTACTACATGAACTACAAAATGAACTGGCACCTCACCTAAGTTTCATGTTTAATCATAGCCTCACCTCGGGCTTTGTACCCACTGAGTGGCACACAGCTACAGTTATCCCACTTCACAAGGGGGGATCTACCTTGGATCCCAGGAACTACCATCCCATCAGTCTGACGAGCCTGATCTGCAAGGGCATGGAACGCATTATCATGGAACTTATAAACAAAGACATTGGCAACCTTCAAACACTGGACCCCACCCAGTTTGGGTTCGTGAAGGGCCAATCTTGTCTCCTGAACCTGATTGGCTTCTTCAAATCAGTCTCCAGAGCTGTGCACGAGGGTAAGGTAGTCCACAGCCTATCTGGACCTCACCAAGGCCTTTGACACCATCCCCCACTCTGGAATCATAGATAAACTTACTAAGCTGGGCATAAATCCCCACGTCACTCGATGGGTTGCCAAATGGCTTACTGACAGAACCCACACTGTAAAAGTAGCCGACTCCAAATCTAGCTCCAGACAAGTGACAAGTGGAGTACCTCAGGGTTCAGTCCGGGGGCCGCTCTTGTTTGGCATCTACTTCTCTAAAGTACAGGCCAACACTAAGAGACTCTGGCTAACAAAGTTCGCAGATGACTGCAAACTGGGAGCCATTATTGAATCCCCAAATGATGTGGGTATTCTACAAAAGGGCCTTACAGAAACAGATGCTTGGTGCCAAAGCCATGGGCTCAAGCTTAATGCCAAGAAATGTGTAGTTATCCCCTTTGGGAAAAATCATGTACCCATGAATTACCACATAGGTGGCAGTACACTAAACACCAAAAGTATGATGAGAGACTTAGGGACACAGGTGGACAGAGGTCTCACCTTCGATAACCACATCACCACAACAGTCAGGAAATTCTTCTATGTGGCACACCTCATCACTAAGGGCTTTTTATCCAGAAAAAAGGAGGTCATTGTCCCACTGTACTCATCCCTCATTAGACCCATTATAGAGTACAATGCCCCATTTGGTATGTACCTCACAAGACATCTGCAACAGCTGGAAATGCCGCAGAAATACCTCACTAAAAGAATCACAGGCCTAAAGCAAATGCCCTATGCTGATCATCTAAAAAAAATCCAGCTATACTCTGTGGCATATCCTCTACTTAGACGCAATCTCTGCTTAACATACAAAGCCATGTCAAACCCTGAGCTTTTGGACATGCTCCACTTAAAGAAATCCCAATCCCTCAGAGCCACACACGCCAGGGATCTAAACCTTGTCATCACAATAAACAAAACATGCTGGAAGGATAGGTTCCTGACCCAGAGACTCCCCATACTCTGGAATAGACTGCCCATACATGTCAAGCAGAGTACCTCCTTGGCCCTCTTCAAAAGGAACCTTGACGATTGGATGGGAGATAGGAAATACACCCTGGGGATCACGTCAGTCTCCCTGCTAGACAGGGGTCCAGGGAAGTAAATACTGTTATGTAACACCTCTCATCCAGTTTGTATCTCATTTATGAATTCTAAAGGGCTATTAAGTTTATTTAATTGTCTGATGTTAAGAGTTCATCTTGGCTGTAATAACCACTCCCCAACCACATCCACAGTATTTAGCTTCAGCTGATAATGAATTTGGCCTATCCAAAACAAATCCGAAGAATGAGCCTCACTTCATTTCTGTTTTGTGACCAGCAATATTTGCAATTCTGTTTTATATTCAGATTCTTGCCACTGGCACATAATACAAAGCTGAGTAGCTGTCCAGTACAGATGTAAATAAAGAAGTCCCTGAACATTTCTTTTGCTAATAAACATAACTTATTGTAGATAACCCTGGCTTTATAATTCTGCCACAGGAAATGGTGTCTTAGTTGTAATGGAGGTCATTCATCCCTTAGGGGAGAACAACTTGAAAAGCATGTAATCAAACTGGAAGGACAAACATTTTAGTTGCTTGTATTCTGTGATCAGATTCTAACAACAAATTCATCCATTTAAGCAAAATGCCTTTAGTCTTGACCACTATTCCATAATATGTAATTTCCACTGTCTGACTTAAAGTTGGGACTGTCTTGAACCTTACTACTTGTCACAAATAAAAATGGCTCTTGAATCTGCTTTGGAGGGTAGTAAATTGATGCCACTAAGCTACGCATAATTCTTCCTCAGAGATTGTAAGCTCGTAAACATCTTAGGCAAATCCATTTCTGGTTCTAATAAATCTTTCAACAAGTTATCAACTAAACGATGACAACTTAACATCAGAGTCCTTCAATTCATATCTTTTGAGCCTTAATTTATGGATCCAGTCTGCCAAATGCTCACAATACAAAGTGAGGAGTGGGGAGACATTGAACACCCCTGGCATGTCTGCCATTTCAGTTAGTGTGTCCGAGAGCCAGCCATTGACTTTGACCCTAGATGTTAATTCCAATTATACAGCTTTAATTAACTCAAGAAAGCCTTGGGGAAAGCTAAGCTTTGTGAAAACTTGAAAAGGAAATCTCCAGTTCACTTGATCAAATGGCTTTCCAATATTCATAGATAATACTAATAAGTGGTTTGTCCTTGAGTTCTACATGTTAAAGTATTATCAAAGTTTTAATGACATTGTTGAAAGTTTGACAACCTTCTATAAAGTCAAGCAAGTCAAGGAAAAGAAGTTTCAGTCTTTCACCCATTCAGGCCATAAAACATTTATAAGGTGAAGAACAGATAGATATTTATCGTATGATACCTGAAGAGATGGACCCTTCCCTTCTTTAGCTAACACTTAAACTACCACCTCCTTCCAGTTCAATAAAACTTCTATTGTGGAATAATCTAATTGTGAAAGGATAACACATCATCTCATACCACATCCTGCTTTCTCTCTTAAAATTTCATCAGGAACACATCAGGCTTGGAACGTTTACCTTATGGCTGTCATTGAAAGACTCCCTTCAACTCTTCCATCAAAACAGGCCTGTTTAACCACTGTCCCTATGCTTTGATCAACTGAGGTAATGGAAGTCTTGTTAGAAAGATGCTGCTTTCATCCTCTGTACCCTGTAGCTGAGGCACCGGTATATAGTCCTTAGGTTTGAGAAGATGGGGTCACGTCTCACTGTTTTAACCACTTAGTTTGCATAACTCGTCCCATCAACCCCACTTCTAGCTATTTTGTTCATCATAGATGTTCCTTGAATCAAGTCTAGTAAGTGTTCCTTACATGATGAGGTACATCTCTTGCTGCATGTACCTTATAGGTATATAGTACTAACTGCATTTATAACAAATTAACTTTTTGTATAAATGTGTTTATTAAACATCAGTAAAAGTTCAGTGTATCTTGTTCCCGATGTTACTTACTGTACACTGATGTCTTAACATATTTTTGTATCTCCCTTTTGTGCTTCAAATGCAGGCAGTGACTGAAACAGTCCTTTATGATCAGGGCATTAGCCTGGTTAGAGTTCAAATAAATAAGGAGATTAACTCTTATTTAATGTATTGGCATAATTCCAACAGTTATGGAAGACATTTTATGATGCGTAGTCATAACTTGCCCTTAAGATGTACACATAAAATTTATTTCTCTCGGTTCATTCTTCCATCCACTGATTTTTGTTTCCAGATTTTTGTTTCCAGAAATGCTGGAAAACCTCCATCAGTAGGCATGGGCCTGGACACATGCCAAGTGTGGCACTTTATGAACTGCTAATTTTGTCTTTTGCCTGATGCTCAGAAATCTTAAGAAATATAGGTGCTATACAGGTATTGTGATGTAATAATACTTACCTCTGGTAATTTTTATGTATTGCATGCATATTCTGCATTAATATATACAATTTCTGCTTCTAATTTAGAACATAGAGCTATCAGCTGTCTGTCCTGGTGCTAGGTAACTTATGGTAGAACAAGACTCATACAGCATAAAAATAGACAGTATAGTTGGCTGTGTGGCTTAGAGGGCTAGAGTTCTCACTATCACCCAGATTACAGGGGTTTGCTTAGTGGCCCTGCCACAGGAAAAGCTGATTTGGAGTATTAGAAGAGTTGGGGGGTCTGCCTGCCTGCCCACCCGCTCAGCGGAGAGGGGAGGAATATCCTGGAATGTGTACTCCATACAAGTTCCTTGCTTGATACGCGAGAATTTGTAGAGACATTTACTCCGAGAGGGATAGGGATGCCTGTGGGCTTACATTAGTTGCAAAAGTAAGTGATGGCCTTATGCTATGTGGATTGTATGCCTGACACCAGCAACACTACTGCTCATGTGCAGGGAGTTGGGACTTAAACAGAAAAAAAAAACTTGCAGCAGATTGTAGCACCACTCCTAGTGTTTGACTGTCACCAAGAAGAAGGAATCGTCCACAGAGTTGTCACCCCAAGGAAAACACATGGGCCAGTAGAGCTCCATGCAAAAAGTAATAATACTCAGTGATGAAATCCAGGCAGGCTAATGAAACACAGTCTGAGGGATAGACGACTCAGCACAAGAAGCTGTAGTAATTGGTCATTTTGGACCATTTCTAGCTCTTTTGAAGTTCCCTGGTTAAAATCTGCCTCTGGCATTTTTTTGAAGCCACATTGCTCAGACACAGCTCCACGTGGTCCTGTTGAGTCTTCCTGGCTACAGAGAACTGAAAAAAAGCGACTGCTTTCCTGATTAAGTATCCTGCAGTTTTTTTATATTTGTTTTACCTTCTACTGCTTACCTAGAGCAAGCTTTAACTGTTTTCATAGTTATTTACTGCATTTTTATTATCTGCACTTAAAAGTACATTTTAGTCGAAATTAGTCTAATTCAAGTCGAAAAGTGTTTGTTTGCTGTTTAATTTAATTGTTTGGCTGCCCACTAAAGTGTGCTAGCCTGTACTACTGACTTATTGCTTTTCTGCATTTCTGTGTGTTTCTATTTAAAAAAAAAATATATATATATTCCTTGTTTTCCTGCCTCTCCTAAACTAGTTAGACCAGTTTACAGGCCTTGCTGTATCCTGGGCTGTGTTGTAGTTCCTGTGTTGTCCATTGCCTTACTTGGATAGAAGGAAGCTTCTTAGCTCACCAGTGGGAGTGGAGAGCCTTGAATAGCCTACCTGTCCTTGAGGGAAGTGACCTCAGCACAAGAAGCTGTAGTAATTGGTCATTTTGGACCATTTCTAGCTCTTTTGAAGTTCACTGGTTAAAATCTGCCTCTGGCATTTTTTTGAAGCCATATTGCTCAGACACAGCTCCACGTGGTCTTGTTGAGTCTTCCTGGCTACAGAGAACTGAAAAAAAGCGACTGCTTTCCTGATTAAGTATCCTGCTGTTTTTTATATTTGTTTTACCTTCTACTGCTTACCTAGAGCAAGCTTTAACTGTTTTCATAGTTATTTACTGCATTTTTATTATCTGCACTTAAAAGTACATTTTAGTCGAAATTAGTCTAATTCAAGTGGAAAAGTGTTTGTTTGCTGTTTAATTTACTTGTTTGGCTTCCCACTAAAGTGTGCTAGCCTGTACTACTGACTTATTGCCTTTTCTGCATTTAGCGCGGAGTTGCCACTAGAGCACCATCGGGCAGCGCCGGTTAAACAAGGTTAAACTATTTCTGGCTCCGTAAAGTCTGCTCTTCATTTTTTCCCTTAGAACTGCTCTACTTGTAATCTAAACAGTCTATTCTCTATCTGTAAAGCTCAGCACTTGTTCCTAAATCTTTTTTAGTCAGGTAAAGCACTTCTATATTATACAAAGTACTTTACTAGCTTAAAACCCCCTTGAGTACCCACTTCCCTATAGGTCCTTTCTGACTCAGTTACACAGTAAACTTTTTCATTTCTTCTAGCATGTCAAAGGGTCAGTTGCTAGCATCCTCTCCTGCTCAGCTGGTGAATCTGGGAATATTGAGGCAATGTTACAATTGCCTCATGTACACAGACAACCCTCTCCTCCTCCCACAAAACACAAATACATGAGAGCTTCAACTATATAGCCAAACTGGAGGCTGAGCTCTCTCAACTCAGGACTGGCAAAACCAGACAGGAGGAGAAGGTAACCACACACACCATAAACCCAGTCTCACATAGAACTATCACAGCTACAAATCAAACACATAAACACACAAAGACATACTCGGAGGCAGTGATCAAAAATCTACCAAAACAGCAGAGGCCTCCAAAGCAGACACCCAAACAACTGCCACCTCATGACATAACACAAGCAACACATAGATCACAAAGTCAGTGTGCAAATCAGTCACAGCCCTTAAGGCCAAACACAATGCCAGACACACTTGTCATAGGTGACTCCATAGTCAGACACACTGACGTCCCACTCACCAGACTGAACAAGGAGAGGGTCACAGTAAGCTGCCTGTCGGGCGCTAGAATCCGCCACATAACACAAGCACTCAGGTCACTCCACAGCAAGTACAAGTATGACTCAGTCATTGTCCATGCTGGTGTGAATGACCTGAGACGTACCTCCCTGGACTACATGAAAAGAGACATAAAGGAGCTCTCAGATTATGTAGCCCAGGCTGGTATGACCCTGTCCCTGAGCAGTATCCTACCTTCACCAAGAATGATGCCACATGAGACAAAATGATCAGTTTTAATAATTGGCTTAATTTCTGGTGTCATTCTAAGGGGATCCAATGTCTGTCTGCCTGGAATGACATGCTTGACAAGCCACGCTGCCTCGCAAGGGACGGCTTGCACCTGTCACCCCTGGGTTTCCGGATATTGGCAAAGGCTCTTGCCACCCCCATAGTGCCTTTTTTAGACAAGGCTCAAATTCGAAACCCACCGCCCTAGAAAACAATAATGGAAAAAAACTAAGGGTAATGCTGCTCAATGCCAGAAGTCTAAATCTCAAGATGCACGCCCTCCAAGCCCTCCTCAGTATGGAGAACATCAATGTCTGTGCTGTGACTGAAACCTGGTTCAAGGCTCCTGAGAGCACCCGGCACTATCAGGTTTTACCTCATATCATGCTCCGCCCCAAAACCCGGACCGTACCACAAAAGGAGGGGATGTATCCATATTCATCAAGGATACCCACACCTCCAGGCTGGTGGCAACTCACGAAGCATCAGAGACCATTCAGGTGCAATTAACCATAGGCAAAACTGCTCTACAGTTTGTAGCATGTTACAAGCCACCCTCTCAAACTCAGGAACCCCACACAGCCTTCCTGAAGACACTGGAGAGTATAAATGTCTCTCCAAACACCATCATATTGGGTGACTTCAACTACCCAAACATAGACTGGGAACATTACTCAAGCCCCAATACCCTAGCCCAAAGGTTCCTGGAGTTCATAAACTCAAATGCTATGGAACAACTTGTCACCATTCCCACAAGAGGTGAAAATATACTAGACCTGATCATCACAAACATGGGGACAAAATGCTCCACACCGGAAGTATATCCCTCATTGGCGAGATCAGACCATAAACTAATCTCACTGGAGATCCACATCCCACCCCACCCCCAACAAAAGACCACAGTGAAGAACTTCTCAAAAGCCAACTTCACACTTCTTAAGACTGGTGTGGTATCCTTCAAGGCCCCTGAGCCATTAGAAACCACAACCCACACTGCTGAATCCCTTACAAATGCTTTCTACGAGCACCTCCAGGATTGCATGGATCAAGCAATCCCAAATAAAATCAAGACCCTTTCCACCAAAGGCAAGCGCCTGATCTGGTGGACCCCAGCCATAAACAAACTTTACAACAAGAGGAGAAAGCTACTACAAGATAGAGCAAAATCCCTAAAAGGGAAGACATCTCTGATCAATACTAGTAAAAAAACTACGATCACTCATAAAATCATCCAAGGCCAACTTTGAGAGAAAAATCACCAAGGACTCAAAAGACAATCATAAAGCTTTCTTTAGCTATGTTAGAAATCTGGGTGGAAACTCCCAGATATGCTCAGAATTAGTCCAAAATGATACAAAAATCACTGAACCCACAGACATTGCAAACATACTGGCAGACAGGTTCATTGAAAATTTCTCCCCTCCCTCCCCCCCAAAAGGAGAAATATCTATCCCAGCAGAGTGTAGCCTCCCAATCATCTCAAATGCCCAGGTGAGAGCTGCTCTCTCTAAAGCTAAAACACAGCATCAATGGGACCGGATGGTGTCCCCGGCTGTGTGCTACACAAACTCAATGAGGAACTAAACCCACACATAAGGCTGCTGTTTAATCTTAGCCTTACCACAGGATACACCCAAAGAGTGGCGACGGCAACTGTGGTCCCACTCCACAAAGGCGGTGCTTCTATGGACCCTGGTAATTACCGCCCCATAAGCTTAACAAGCCTGGTCTGCAAAGCTATGGAGAGGATCATAATGGAACTCATAAATAAAGACATAGGGGACCTACAGACATTGGATCCTACCCAATTCGGCTTTGTCAAGGGCAGATCATGCCTCTTGAACTTGGTCAACTTTTTTGAAACAGTCACCAAGGCCATTGATGAGGGTAAGGCAGTTCACACAGCCTACCTTGACCTTGCAAAAGCTTTTGACACAATACCCCACTCGGGTATCATAGAAAAGCTCACCAGCTTAAATGTAAACCCATATGTCACAAGATGGGTTGCAGACTGGCTCAAGGACAGAACCCACAGGGTTAGAGTTGCTGGTGCCATGTCAGACTCCAAGCCGGTCACAAGCGGTGTCCCACAGGGCTCAGTCCTGGGCCTCCTCTTGTTCGGCATCTACTTTTCAGAAGTGCAGGCAAACATAGGAGGATTGTGGCTGACAAAGTTTGCAGATGACTGCAAACTGGGCGCCATAGTTGAAAATCCATCAGACACAGATATCCTTCAGAGAGGTCTCATAGAAACGGATAACTGGTGCCAGAGCTATGGCCTTAAGCTAAACGCCAAAAAATGTATAGTCATACCCTTTGGTAAAAACAAGGTAACCCCAAGTTACCACATAGGTGGCAATCCATTAAGCACAGAAGAGGTTATCAGGGACCTGGGGACCCAAGTTGACAGTAACCTTTCTTTTGACACTCACATTGCCAAAGTGTTTAGGAGGACCTTCTACATTGCCCACCTGATTATGAAGGGATTCACATCCAGATCAAGGGAGGTCATTGTTCCCCTGTACTCTTCACTTATCATACCAATGATTGAGTACAATGCCCCATTCGGAATGTATCTTACCCGACACCTGCAGCAATTGGAAAGACCCCAAAAGTTCCTCACCAAAAGGATAAAGGGGCTCAAAAGTATGCCATATGCTGCCCGACTGAAGAAACTCCAGCTCCATTCAGTCGCATACCATCTGCTCAGAGGTGACCTGTGCCTGACATACAAGGCCATGTCCAACCCGGAATTAATGGACATGCTCCACCTCAAAAAATCCAAATCCACCAGAGCCACAAGAGCAAGAGACTTAAACCTCAACACGGATATAAATAGGACGTGCTGGAGGGACAGATTCATCACCCAGAGACTCCCTATGCTGTGGAACAGAATCCCGGTCCATGTGAGACAGAGCACCTCACTGGCTCTGTTCAAGAGGAATCTTGACCAGTGGATGGGAGATCGTAGGTTTACCCTGGGGGTCATCTCTGTATCACTGCTGGACAGAGGCACGGCAAACTAATGGGTATAGTATTCTTCAACCTAAGGGGTGGTGAAAGCCACACAACTCTGGCTAGGCTCATAAATGCCCTAGGGCAGATAGCCTAGTATGAACCTATGAACCTATAAATAAAGTTTTCACAAAGAATTTCAAAATGAAATCAACCTTTATTGTATCCCCACGATTGCTAATGATGCTGCCATTGTTTTAGTTTAGGAAGTTTGGTGGACCGCTGCACAGAATTACTGTAATGTGAAAGAAACTCAGTACTGACTGACTACTAGTTGTGCATGACATTTCTTTGTTTAATCGCTTGTGCTAATATTTGCTTTTCCTTGAAAAAGTACATTTTGCCACTCATCGTCTGTTCAACGGATTTACTTGACCTGAATTCATATTCTAGTTAGCTGTTCTATAAAGTAGTGTATTCTTAGACTCTAATAAGCATTTGTTTTTATATCAAGAGGTCAGTGGATTTTCCATGTAGTGCACTGAGAGGTAGCCTAGTCTTTTTATGTTAGAAAAACACTAGGGATTTCTGTATCGTGAAAATAAGTATTTTTTATGTCTCTATTGCACTTTTTAAATTGAATTGTATCTGATCATTGCATATTTTCTTTTTTACTTTTGTGACTGCATTATTTCTGCACTTGTTTTCAGCTCTATTGTCAGCCTAGATAACATGGTCTAGATTCAGACCTGCTGAACCGAGCCTGTTTTTGTTACACTTGACCACTAAAACAGTCATGTTACATTAAGAAAGGGTCCCCTGCACCCATGTGGCAAAAGAGTATGGATCCAGCTTTATCTGAGCTGGGAATTGCTGGAGGAGCGTTCATTGTGTAGTTTCCTATTAGTAGATTATCTTAAAACTGTTTAATGTTTTATGCCTCACATTTGCTCGTTGCTACACATCATGTAGTAAGGATTAGTGGTGCTCTGTATAGATGCAAACACCCTGAAACACATTTTTTCCTTAGACAACTGTCAGTGGAACCCTCACAAGCTTCTTTGTTGCACTAAAAGCAATTTAGTTGTGCACTGAGCAGTTTTGCCACACCTGTCATCCACAACCCTCAATTTAACAACCCTTGATAATCCTAACAACCCTTTATAGTCCTAATGCAAAAACTGATCAACCTAGCCCACTTCTTTCCCCTAATACCTTGATAGTCCTTGCTCAAAAATTGGTCAGTCTAGTCTACTCTTTTCCCTAATAGCTCAAACAGTAAAAATCTACTATAACGGTCAGACAGTTTCCCATCACTTCTCCGGCCAGCCTGATTGACATGGTAATACTGAGGCAATGTAGTAATTGCCTCGTATATACTGATAACCATTTACTCCTAGAGAAAACAGATACCCTATGTGAGAGATGTAAGTACACTATGAAATTGGAATCACTTGTCTAATGTAACAATAAATCGGATACCAAACAGGTTGTCAGTACACACTCTTCACCTCTCGTACAAATTAAATGCATGACACATAGACCTACATACGAGAAGGTGCTCAGTAGAAGTCTAACAAAGGTTTAGAAACCTCCTAAATGTAAACAAAGTGCATATACTGTTATGCAGATAGAAATAACTACACATAATAACACATACTGTACAAATGTGTCTCAACAAATAAGCCCCCTAAGTCAAACACCTCTAAACCAAATGTCCTGGTCATAGGTGACTCCATAGTGAGAGACACAGATGTTCCCCTCACCTGGATGGATAAGGAGAAGGTCACAGTCAGCTGCCTGTCAGGTGCCAGGATCCATCAGCTCATGCATGCATTCAGGTCACTTAACAACAAGTACCGTTATGACTTGATCATAGTTCATGTTAGGGTGAATGACTTCAGATATACCTGGACTATATGAAGAGAGAGACATGACTGAACTTTCAGACTGTGTGAGCCAGGCAGGTATAACTCTAGACCTAAGCAGCATTCTTCCCTCTCCCAGGATGATGCCACAGTATAAACAAAAAATGATCACCTTCAGCAATTGGCTTAGCTTTTGGTGTCATTCCAGAGGAATACAGTATCTGTCAACCTGGGATGACATGATCATTAGGCCACACTACTTGCAAGACATACTGTGGTGGTGGTGCTGCGGTAGCGTTGTCGACTCACAGTTAGACGTTGCCCGTTCGATTCTCAGCTAGAGCGTCTTCTGTGTGGCGACATGCAAGAATGGGCGTTCCTTCGTTGAAGGTTGTGCGTTAGGCCTGGCAAGCCAGCACGTAAAAATCTACTGCCAATCATTAGCGGACCGGAGTTCCGCTGTGGCGACCCCATAACTGGGAAAAGCCGAAAGACACAACAACTTGCAAGAGATGGTCTGCACCTGTCTCCACTAGGCTTGCCTCCCCCATAGTTCCTTTTTTAGGCATTGTCAAAACAACAAAATGTCCGACATAACAAAATCCACCCGAGGCAAACTGAAGGTTTTACTGCTTAATGCTAGAAGTCTAAACATGAAGCTGCACTCCCTGGAAACACTCCTCACATTGGAAGATGCTGATGTTTGCGCAGTCACTGAGACATGGTACAAGCTACGAAGAGCAATCTGGCTAAGGATAATCATAAGGCATTCATTAATTATGTCTGAAACCTAAAAGGGAATGCCCAGCTTTGTGCAGAACAGTTAGTAGATGGTACCACTCATACTGTACCAGAGGAAATCACCAACCTGCTAGCTGACAGATTTGGTGCAAACTTCACCAACCCCCCCCCCGATCCACTGGCCATACCCTAAAGCATATTCGACACCGGTCCTCTGCCTAGTATCTCTAGAGATCAGGTCTTATCTGTGCTCTCCAAGGCCAAAAACATGGCTTCAGTGGAACCAGATAATCCCAGGATGCTTAAGCAATCTAAAACAGGAACTAGCAGACCCACTTATCACTGTCTTTAACCATAGCCTAAGAACTGGCTTTGTTCCAGCAGAGTAAAGAACAGCAACAGTAATCCCCTTGCACAATGGGGGGCCAGCCATAGACCCTGGGAACTATAGACCCATAAGTTTAACCAGTCTCATCTGCAAGGCCATGGAAAGAGTCATCATGGACCTAATCAACAAGGAAATAGGTGACCTTCAAACTCTAGGCTCAACCCAATTTGGCTTCATTAAGGGATCTGATGTTATCTTAGTCACCATTCCTCATGTTAGGAATCCGATATCGGATCCGAGCCAGCATACTCAGACAATAGCTTAGCTCAAGTTCCTCCCCTCCCATGATGCTCTGCTGCCCTCTAATCACTCAGATCTCACTTGCCGCTTGATCTAGACAGATTCAGATTGCTCGAGTCTATATTATCTTATCAAAGTTTCAGAATATCGAATCTGATATGGTCAACACCATATCATAGAATTCTGAAACATCGAAAGATAAAAAAAAAATGCCTAAAAACAAAATTAAATGAAAACTTACCTTTGCAAGCAGGGGGGAAAGCTCCCAAGCACCCCAACATGTGGGGGGGCTGTACCTCCCACACACCTCCTACTTAAATATACCAACTCCAAGACCGCACTACATTGAACTAAATGAAAATCTCCCCTTACGGAGATTTCCGTTTAAACGTTCGATGCTTTTTGCTTTCGCTAATCTGGTGCCGACAATATCAGCTTCAATATTATCTGCCTTCAACAACGTGAAGTAGACCCGATTGTTTAGCTCTTCTTGGTTGGAAATTAGGTCATGAGTAGATTGTTGTTTTGGAGAATTTTCCTTGTCATTTGTTTTTCGCTTTGGGTTTTTAGTGATAGTTTATCTCCTTTCCCCTCCCGTTTTTTCCGCTTAGGCATTGACTCCCTTTTCACGGGCCTACTAGTGTTTGAAAAAGTTGCTGGTTTATTGTAGAATTTATTTTTAAGTTTGTTAGTGTTCTAGTCAATAGTTTTAGTGTTTCAACCTTTGCTTGTATTTAAGACTCTGTGTTGGACTTCCCTTGGTTTTGTTGTGCAGGTTGGTGTCTTGTCAGATAAACCCTTAGGTTTTAAGAGATGCTCCTTGTGTAGCTGGAAAATGCCCATTTCTGACTCACATGAGGAGTGTCTGTATTGTCTGGGCAGTGACCATCTTGAGGTTGAGTGCGGTACTTGTGCTACCTTCACAGCAAATTACTCATCAAAGGTCTAGTTAAAGGATGCCCCTTGGTCACTGATACCCTGACCAAGACGGACTCTTCAGGGGTAAAAAAAAAAAGGTTCCTCCCATTAAGGAGACCCCCTCTAAACATCCCAGGCTGTTGGATTGTATGTCTTCAGATCTGACTCCAACCCAGGCAGTGTAAGATCCAAGAATCTCAGGTCCTAGGGCTTCTAGAGAGTCCACTCCTGGATCCAAGGGTTTGGACTCCAGGTCTTTGGATCTGATAGTTTTGGTTTCCACCCCCTGGATTCAAGGCTCTGGATTTAAGACCTTCAGATCCAAGAATGGGTGCATTGGCCACGGATCTGGGATCTGAGGAATTCGAGAGCAGCTTCTTGGGATCCTCCCTTTATTACGGTTCCAGGCAGGTCGGCTCCCTGGGCCTTGTCGGAGCCAATTGTAGTAGAGGAGTTTCCCTTGGATCCCTTGGATGCAAAATAGGCCTTTTCTTCTCCAAGTAGACCTCACTCTGGGAAGCACAAGAGGAGACTCTCCAGATCCAGACACAGCTCTTCAGCCAGGTCCTCCATCTCCTCCCAATCCTCCATGAGTGTTTTTCCCACGGATATGGACAGGATGATTCAGTCCTTCTTGAAAGCTCAAATTGAGTTGGGGCTTCTGGCTTCCCCAGCCCACAGGATGGGGAACCAGTCTCCCACCCCCCCACCTAACTTCTCCTCATCCAACCTTTGGTTTGGATTCCCAGGGACTGGTGTGCGGTAAGGAGGTGATGGGAGTTTTGGACCCCACTGTTGTTCCTACCCCATTGGAATCGGTGATTGGTTCTGTGCCTGTGCCCCCAGGGCAGACCATCCCTCAGGCCTGAGCTGCAGCTCTGGGGTCTGTTTGGGCAGGTTCGGGTCCAGTTTTGTTGGTCAGATCTCTGCCCCTCAGTGCTTCTACCTTCAACAGCTCTGGGTTGGTCCTCTCCAGTGGGTCTTCAGGTCCTGTGAGCTCTGCCCCTTCCTCTGCTGTAGTGCTATTAGTGGGAGAGGGGACAGGACCTCATCCAGCCCCTCCGCTTTCCAGGCAGTGAAAAGATCCTTCTCTGCTATCAGAGCTGCCTCCACTGCCCGTGGTCACCCTACCCAGCCCCCTTATTTGAGCGAACCTATTCATCCTGCCTCCAGTCATCCCATCCGGTCTAGCCTCCAGAGGGGAGCCTCCCCCATACGGGTCTCCTCCACTTCCATGTCTTCCCCACAGCCTCCAGCGGAGGAAGTTCTGAGGAAGAGGACATGCAAGAGGAGACATCTTGACTCCCCCATGAAATCTTTAACAGAAGATTCAGATGCCAATGAAGGGGACAAGTCCTCAAGATTACCGCCAGAAGACATCTCCTTCGGAGACATACTCAAGATCCTTAAAGCCAAGGGCTGTTGGTCTGCCCAACCCTCGTCCTTGAAGGAAACCGTATTCCTGGAGGCTTTCAGTATGGGCCCATCTACCTTTTGGGTGTCTCTTCCTGCTGACTATCTTATCAACCTTGTAGCCAGCAGGGCATGGAATGAGCCAGATACCATGGAGCCGATGCCTAAGAAAGCTGACAAGATGTCCTTCAAGGATGCATCTGCAGTCCTTACAAATGGGTTGTCCTGTCGTCAGGCAGCCCTTCGGTCGGCCGGATTCCAAAGTCTGGGTCTGGCCTCGGCTGGTGTCGCACTTCATCCGACGTCATAGCTGCAGTTCTTCGGGTATAAAGGCATCAGCCGACGCCATTTTCCTCAGTCTTTCTTGCCGCGTGGCGCCCGAAGCAGAAGCTGTTCGCAAGTGCCGGTCGGTCAGATCCAGAGATTACTACTACCGAATACTACTTTGAAGACTTCTAAAAGCTAAGTACCCCGTTGGGGACTCTTTCTTGCCTCAGCCGATGTCAGAAAAAGTGAATAACTGTTTAACTTGTGGGAAACAAATACCTCATAAAGATTTCCACTCTTACTGCTTACCTTGTTTAGGCCCAGACCACGACGTAGCAGCTTGTTTAGCCTGTGCTTCTTTCAACCGACGGACGCTTAGACGTCGGTCGGAGTTTGCTGAACAGTTTTTTGGCTCAGATTTTGCGTACATAATGCCATCGGATCCTCCGACTTCACAAGTTATTAAGAAACGCAAAGAAAAGGACCGACACTCGCGGTCCGCGGTTTCGGCCGAAACCGCGGTTAAGCAAACCGCGAATGTCTCGGTTTCGGCCGAAACCGAGCAAACGGTTCTATCTTCAGCCGAATCCATGACTACTACCGAGGCCCCTTCTAACCTCGTTGAATTGGCCTCTGAAATTCAACCTGCTACTGTGGTTTCACAAGAATTATCGGACACCATCCCTTTGGATGTTTCAAGCCCTGCACGTGGTGCCGCTAGGCCGCCTGCAGCCATGTCCATAAAGGCCTTTGCCAGGGCTAAAGCAGCCAAAACTTCTAAGTCTGTGCCTGTTAAGCCCCTCTCACAGGCCCAGTTCCAGTTCCCAAATGCTCACTCTGGCAGAGGATCTCATCTCTTTAATAAGGGGATCCCAATCTCATCCAGACAGGGCCTCTCAACCTCCTCCAGAAAAGAGACCTAGAGCAGAGCCCCCTGAGCCAGTGTCCTCAGATGATTCTTCTGATGATACAGACAATACAGACCATCCAGAGGCTCCTTTTTCTACTTATGAAGACTCCGATGCTGAGGAATCGATTCCTTCTGCCTCTCCACCAGAGGAATTTTCCTTTGGGGAAACCTTACATGCCATGAGAGAGCAATTCCAATGGCAGGGACAAGATTTCTCAGATTCAAGGAAAAGGCTTAGGACCTTTTTGCATTTACCACAACATAGGCCTTTAGCTATACCTCCAGTTCTCCCTGTTGTAGATGATGCATTTAACGATGCTTGCACTGCTCCTGATACTTTGCCTCCAGCCCCTGCTAAGCCCGATAGGTTCTACAGGGTCCCGGACACACATCATCATTTATACAAGGCTCCTTTTGCAGATCCCGAGACTATCTCCCAGGGACCTAAGGCAGTAGCTTCGACCTCAGTTAAAAACCCTCTCCCCTCTGAAAGGGAATCCAGGTCCTTAGAGAGATGGGGTAAAAAAGTATACACCTCTGCTACTCTCTCAGCTAGGGCATTGAACTGTCAGTTTCATATGATCCAATACCAGGAGTTTATGCTTGATCAATTAACTAAGAAATTGTCCTCTGATGATTCTTTAGATAAGAAATATGTTCTAGAAATGGTGCGTAACATTCAGCAGGTTAGTAACCATTCTTTAAAATGTGGCTATGATGCACTGGAGGCTTCCTTTAGATCAGCCATGACTGGCACAGTTATAAGAAGGCATGCATGGTTGAAAGAACAGGTCTTGCCGGATCATGTTAAAGCAAAACTATTAGATGCTCCTATGGATAAGGTCAGTTTATTTGGTTCTCCTGCTCAACAGGTACTGAAGAAAATGGAAGAGAAGGCAAAATCTGTACAAACAGTGAAAGATTTCTTACAGGTTCAGCCTCCAAGGTTTAGCAGGAACTGGCCTTCCAAAAATTGGTCCTTTCCAGACTCCTCTAAAACTCAGAGAGGCAGGAATAGGCGTTCAAGAGGCAGAAATCAATCCAGAGGAGGTGCCTACAGGGGATGCCAGTGGCAAGGTAACAACCAGCGAGGCACAGACACAACTACTACCACTGCAACAGGACAATCACAGTGACTTGGCTCTGACACCGCCTACCAGGGAACAAATAGCAGTACCCTTAGGCGGAAAGTTAGCCTTATTTTCAAAAAACTGGCACTACATCACAAGAGACAAGTGGATTTTGCAAACTATAGACCAAGGCTACAGGTTTCATTTCCATACTTTACCAGGAAAAAGAGGAATGCCAAACCTACCACCAAATCAAAAGACAGAAGCTCTAAAACAAATAGCTCAATTAGTAAAGATGAGAGCTGTGGAAAGGGTACCATCTATGGAAGAAGGAAAGGGATTTTACTCCAGACTATTCCTGGTACCAAGAAAAGAGGAAAAATTGGAGGCCTATTCTCGACCTGTCCGCTTTAAACACATTCATCATTGTTCCAAAATTCAAAATGCTGACCCTACAGCAACTTCTTCCCATGCTGGGCAAGGAGTATTGGCTGGTGACTCTAGATCTCAAGGAGGCATACCTGCACGTCCCCATACGACCAAATTGAAGAAGATACCTCAGATTTCTTGCAGGATCAGAGCATTATCAATTCTCAGCATTGCCCTTTGGCTTATCTACTGCGCCCAGAGTGTTCACGAAATGCCTGGCATCAGTAATAGCTCACTGCAGACTTCAGGGAATCCAAATATATTCATACCTGGACGACTGCCTGATACAAGCGGACAACAAAAACAAGCTAACAGAAGACTTACAAAGAGTCATTCGCTTACTGCAAGCCCTGGGATATACAGTCAATATAAAAAAATCAAGACTGATACCATCCCAAAGAATAACCTTCTTAGGTGCAGAATTGGACACAGTAAAACAGATGGCATTCCTAACTGCAGAAAAACAAGAACAACTTCCTCTCTACTTCTTGGCATTAACAAAGCAGAACAAACTAACAGCAAGGAAAGTACTGCAGGCCTTGGGCTTCATGGCATCCTGCATAATCCTGGTCCCTCATGCCAGACTGCATATGAGAAAGCTACAGTGGTACCTGAAGAATTTATGGTCTCAACACAGGCACAGCCTAGAAACCGAAATACCACTAATCCCATGCCTGAAACAAGAGTTCCTATGGTGGGCTCAGGCATGCCAGTCAAACCCAGGTTTGCCCTTCCACAGCATTCAACCAAGCCAAACCATCACAACGGACGCCTCAGACCTCGGTTGGGGGGCACACATGTTGGACAAGTGCATACAAGGCTTATGGACTCCAGATCAGCTGCACCTGCACATAAATCAAAAGGAAATGCTGGCAGTCAAACTAGCAATCCAGAATTTCAGACCATTTCTCCAAGAAGGGCAGTTGATGATAAGGACAGACAACACCACAGTCATGTGGTACATCAACAAACAGGGAGGCACTCATTCATACCCTCTATGCCGGATGGCACTGGACCTATGGAATATGGCTCTGAGCTACAACATTCAGTTACAAGCAATTTTGTACCGGAAAAGAAAACATCCTAGCAGACATATTAAGCAGAACTACCTCGGATGCTCACGAATGGATGCTACACCCGGACATCTTCAAGGTCATCACAAAGAAATGGGGACTGCCACAAATAGACCTATTCGCATCCCCACTCAATCACCAGCTCAAGAAATTCTGCACAAGGACGCACCACCCTCTTGCTTGGAAGGTGGACTCTCTATCCTTCAGTTGGAAAGGCCTGACAGCATATGCATTCCCACCTCTTCCTTTGATGCACAAGGTGCTATTGAAAATCAAAGAGGAACGTCCAAGGATCATTCTGATAGCTCCAGACTGGCCAAGACAACATTGGTACCCATTACTGAGGAGCATGTCTCGGGGAAAATGTGGACACTACCCCTGATTCCTTTGCTGTTAACTCAGAGCGGCTACAACACCCTGCATCCAAACCTGAAAACTCTGCAGCTGACTGCCTGGAACATTACATAAGAGCAACTAACCCAGATTTATCCCAAAGGGTTAAAGACATTATCCTTGAGGCCCGCAGACCCTCAACAAGAAGGAACTATGCAGGAAAATGGAAAAGGTTTCTCATTTGGAGTACTGAAAGGGGAAAAGATGTGTCAAAGGTAGACATTGCCAACATCCTGGAGTATTTGGCAGAGCTTTTCCATACAGGCCTGTCCTATTCCTCCATCAAGATACATGCATCAGCTATTTCTGCAGAATACAGCTTCGATCCCCTGTCTTCTCATCCTCTACTCAGGCAGTTTGAGAGGAATTAAAAATGTAAAACCTCCCAGGAAACCACCATTACCAGCATGGGACTTGAACTTTGTGCTAGAAAAATTGACACTCCCCTTTCGAACCAGCAGCAACAGCAGATCTTCAACACCTATCCTGGAAAACTGCTTTTCTGCTGGCAATTACCTCAGCAAGAAGGGTTTCTGAGCTACAGGCTTTAATGGCAGTACAACCCTTCCTAATCTTCCATCAAGATAGAGTGTCCATGAGAACAAATCCTACATTTATGCCTAAGGTGGTATCCAGAGTGTCTTTAAACCAGGCTATCCACCTACCTACCTTCTTCCCCAATCCACAGAACAGTGGGGAAAGACTGCTGCATACTTTGGATGTACATAGACAGTTGCGCTACTACCTGGACAGAACCAAGGGCAATAGAAAAACTGACCAGCTTCTGGTAGCATATGCAACAGGAAGGGAAGGAAAAGCAATTTCAAAACAGACAATCTCCAAGTGGATAAGAAATTGCATCAGATTCTGTTACTCCTACCATGGAAAGCAAACTCCACAGAACATAAGGCCTCATTCTACAAGGGCTACAGCCACCACCACAGCTTTCTTACGAGGAGTGGCTACCAAACACATTATAGAGGCTGCTACTTGGACCTCCGTGCATACATTTGCCAAGCATTATAACTTACCTTTATACTCTAGATCCCGAGCAGGGTTTGCCACTGCTGTTTTGCAAGGGATCCTAACTACACCATAATTTCTTCTTCCTCCTCCCCTAGTTTGGCTATGGTATTCTACCCATTTGTAAGGACTGCAGATGCATCCTTGAAGGACATAGTACAGTTTTGTACCTACCATAAATGTAGATGTCCGAACAGGAATGCATCTGCAGTCAGGATTACCCACCCTCCTTCCCTCTGTGGTATTCCTAGGGTATTTGCCCATCTAATAGCTAGCTGGGGGGGATCTCTTATGGTGTATTTGTTTGTATATATGTACATACATGCTTATTTTTTGTGTTTGCCTTCTACTATTTAGAAACATTGGCATTTATCCAAAATTTAGCTATCCAAGAGGGCAACTGGCATCTGGGGCAAGAAACACTGAGGAAAATGGCATCGGCTGATGCCTTTATACCCAAAGAACTGCAGCTATGACGTCGGGTGAAGTGCGACACCAGCCGAGGCCAGACCCAGACTTTGGAATCCGGCCGACCGAAGGGCTGCCTGACGACAGGACAACCCATTTGTAA
Organism: Protopterus annectens; assembly: GCF_019279795.1. NCBI lineage: Eukaryota > Metazoa > Chordata > Ceratodontiformes > Protopteridae > Protopterus > Protopterus annectens. Next base: position 1,871,313,787 of record NC_056735.1, on the reverse strand, counting down.
GGACTGCAGATGCATTCCTGTTCGGACATCTACATTTATGGTAGGTACAAAACTGTACTTTCCTTAGCCCCCCCAATGGATAAAATGTTTTAGTCTAAGGCAGTTCCAGTTGATGCTATTGTGGTGGCCGCAGCCACCAAGAAGGAGTTGGTGGAGCAGAGTTCTTCTGTCCATCCTCCCAATCGTGAATAGAGAGCTCTGGACAGATTCGGAAAGTGGGTGTTCGCTTTGGCTTCCTTCAGCCTGTGAGCCTTAAACTAGCTTACCCATTTCAACCATCTCCAGAGGGACTTTATTAAGGAGCTGTCCATTTCCCTCACAGGGTCCATGTCTGAGTTGGGAATTCAAGACAGTTTCTCCCAAACTTTCCACCCTTCATTCCATAGCTAATTCGTCCATGAGGCTAATTTCCAATGCAGTGGAAGGGTTCCTCGTGGGTGGCCGGTTCAGGCATTGCCATTAGGTATCATGCTTGGCTGTGCCTTAGTGGGTTCGCGGAGGCCTTCAAGACATTGTTTATTAATGCCCCCTTTGATGGGTCCACCTTGTTTGGGCCCAGCATAAAAGAGATGTTGACCTGCAGTGAACAGGAAGGGAAAACGTCAGCCACTGGGATTAAATGTTTTAACCCTCAAAGGTCCTTTTCTAAGAACCAGAAAGGGAATAAGAAAATTTGGTTCTGTAAGGCGCAACCTCCCTTCCACGATGTTCAAGATGATTCCTCTTCCAGGGGATGGGAGAGAGGTTTCAATGGCAGACATCACGAAAGAGGGAGGGGAGGCCCTCAGAATCAAGGTTCCAGAGAGCCCTTCTCTGAGAAACGTTTTCAGCGTCCTTGAGGCGTTGCCCAACTGTCCTTCCCTGGAGGCAGTCGGGGGTCGGTTGTCCTTGCACCATTTAGCCTGGGCAAATATCACCAACAATCAGTGGGTGGTAACCATTATTTCCAGGGGCTATCACATTCCTTTTCTAGAGCATCCCCCAAAGATCAGACCTCTTCCAGGCATGCCACCCGGTCAGAAAGAGTTGGCCCAAAAGGAGGTCATTAACCTTCTTCAAAAAAGAGCCATCCAAGCGGTCCCCACAGGACAGAGAGGATCCAGAACTTATTCCTGCTTCTTTTTAGTTCCAAAGAGAACAGGGGACCTGCAGCTTATTCTGGACCTTAGATGTGTAAACCTGTTTGTACAGAAGTCAAAGTTTTAGATTGTCACTGTGCAGTCAATTGTGCCCCTTTAGCACGGCAATGACTGGATGTGCTCAGTAGATCTCCAAGATGTGTACTACCATGTCAAGATCGACGGACAGTCCAGGAGATTTGTCCTCTTTCACTTGGGAGCTAATCACTTTCAGTTCAGGGCCCTATCCTTTCGTCTCACCTCAGCCCCCTGGGTGTTCACCAAATGCATGGCAGTGGTGGCAGCTCATCTTCAACTGCAGGGAATCCAGGTATTTCCCTGTCTAGACGATTGGTTCCTCATGGCCCCCACAAAGCATCAACTATTGGACAACATACATTTCCTGCTCTTCCTGTTCCATCAGCTCAGGATTACGGTGAACCCAGTCAAGTCCTCCTTAGATCCAACTCAACATCTGGGTTCATGGCAGCTGCCATTTATTTGGTTCCAATGGCAAGGTACTACATGAGAGTGCTACAGTGGACCTTTGCAGTTCAATGGTCAGCACTGCATCACCTCCTATCATTCACCATTCGTCTCACGCCTATATGTTGGACTCATCTTTTGTGATGGATTCGCTCTCCTGACCTCTTAGCCGGAAGGTCCTTCTCCCCCCTCATTCCCAAGGCCACAGTCACCACGGATGCTTCTCTCCTAGGGTGGGTGGGCATTTCTGGGGAAAGGTGGTCCAAGGGACATGGTCCCCCTCAGAGAACAAACTGCACATCAACATTCTGGAGGTGAGAGCAGTCCTCTTATCGTTGCAAGCCTTTCAGGATGGCCTCCCCCGAGGAATGATTGCAGTACTTTCGGACAACTTGGCGGTTGTTTGGTACATATTCTTATCTGCTTTGTCGTGAGGGTTTGGGAATGAGTGATGTCCACGAGGTGCTGTCTTATTGCAATGCACATTCCCGGAGCATCCAACGTTTTGGCGGACAAATTAAACAGGACTATTCTGACCCCTGAAGAGTGGTCTCTGAATCTAGTGGCGGTGCAGCAGATTTTCCATCGGTGGGGCCATCCGAGCTACAATCTGTTTGCATCTCCCCTCAGCCACAAATGCAGAAATTTCTTTGCATTGATCCCCTCAGAGGGAGAATGCCCCAGGGATGCACTCATGCACGATTGGCCTACGGGTCTCCTTTAAGCCTTTCCTCCTTTGCCTTTAATTCCCAAAGCACTTCAGAAAGCCAGATACCTCAAGACGCAATTAATCCTCATTGCCCCCTTCTGGTCCCAGCAGGTGTGGTTCCCTTTCTACGGTCTCATTTGAGGCACCCACCCTGGGTGCTCGATCCATCTCTGGATCTCATATCCCACCCATTTTTACTTCTGCTCGCGAATCTTCAGACCCTTCGTCTGACAGCATGGTTTGTCCACTTCCAGTGAAGGATATTATCCTTGCTTCCCAAAGATCTTCCACTAAGAAAGTGTATATCAGCAAATGGAAGAGATTCTCTATCTGTGCAAAGAGCAAGAATCTGGCCCCTTTTCAGCTTCCATTTCTGAGATTCTCCTCTTTCTGTCCTCTCTGTTTAAGGAAGGGACCATCAAGGTTCAACTGGCAGCAATTTTGAATTTTCATCTTGATGCTAAATCTACCTTTTCCTCTCTATTTTTGCTAAGGCCTCCTATTAAAGATCCTTCTCCACCGTGGGATCTTGCTTTGGTGCTACAGTCATTGACAAAACCACCCTTTGAACCTGCTGCATCCTGCGACCTCATATTTCTTTCTTGGAAGACGGCCCTTTTAGTGGCAGTAACTTCATTGAAGAGGGTTTTTGAGCTGCAAGCTCTCACCATTAAGCCGCCTTACTTAATTTTCCATAAGGACAGAGTAGCCCTGAAACATAATCCATCTTTTATGCCCAATGTAGCTTCAGAGGCTAATATCAATCAATGTATTCATCTTCCAGTCTTTTTCCCTAATTATGCCGATAAAGGGGAATACATTCTGTACACCTTGGCTGTTCATTGCCAGCTTAATTTCTATCTGGACAGAACTAAGGAATTTAGGCATTCAGACCAGTTGTTCATAGCCCTTTTGGTTAACAGAAAGGGCAAGGGAGTATTAAAAGTTACTATTTCATGTTAGATTTCGCAATGCGTTTTGTTCATTTACTCTTCAAAAGGTGTTCCTCTACCTGCTCCAGTAAAGACTCATTCCACCAGGGTGGTGTCTACATCAGCTGCTTTTGCAGATCGCCAATCCCTAGATGATATTTGTGCAGCAGCTACATGGTCCTCACCTCACAATTTTGTTTCCCACTATAAGTTGGATTTGATTTCTAGAGGAAGGGCTTCCTTTGGCTCCATGGTTCTTCGGCATGTCCTTCCTTGAGGCCTCCCAGGATTCAGGTAGCTGGGGACTCTGACCCTAACATGAGAGATTGGCAGGATGTTGGTGGAACTGTGTTGGTGGTGATTGTTCTGTTCTGTCTTCTTTCATTATGCAAACTTGATCTGAGGGATTAGAGTGCAGCAGAGCATCATGGGAGGGGAGGAGCTTGAGCTAAGCTGTTATCTGAGTATGCTGGAAGACCAAGAAACTTTGATCTGTTTGGAAAAAGAAGCATCTGAAGAAGTATGAAAAAATCAACAACAAAACCTAGAGATTTTTGAAAAGTATAAAAAAGACCCCTAACCGAGAAAAGCCGAAAGACACAAACAAATAAAAAAGAAATATGAATGTGAAAGAGAGGGAGATTTCATATAGTGCAATATTTATGCAAAGTTGAAAGCCAAATTAATCAATACAAAAAAATATTCACCCCACAGATATTCGAAGAGAAATATAGGCAAAAGCATCCAGATGTGGAAAATTTCACAATAAAGACAATATCACAAAGATGGAATGTAAAATAGAAGATTAGTAAAGTAGAAGTTAAAAAAAATAGAAACTGAAGTTATGGAATGCCTGCAAAGTGAAGGATTTGGTGTAGAACGTCTAACACAGGTTACGCACAGCATGATGGAACGAGTCCCCAAAGTAAAGAGAAGCAGTAAGATCAGGAGACATCTGAAGAAGAAATATGGACATGGGAAAGAAAAAGAGATTTAATATGGTGTAATATTCATACAAAGAAGAAAGCAAAACTAATCAATACAAAAAGAACATAACAAAGATGCTAAATGGACAGAAGAAGTAAAAGAAAGAATAAGAAGTTCAAAGATACAGGATAAGGATGAAGTGACAGCCAGAGAGATTGAAACAAAGTTAAAAAAAAAACATCTCATTGGAAAACCCCAGGCCCAGATGCAGTATCTAACTTCTGGTTAAAAGTATTAACATCTTTGCATGAAGATTTAGCCATGAGTAAGAACTACTTAGATGCCCACCCCGAACAGGTACCAGCCTGGCTAACAACAGGAAAAACAATACTCCTACTGAAGAGTGAACCTGCAAGCTACCCTAAAAATTATAGACCGTTAACTTGATTTCTGATGATCTTTAAACTCTATACTGGAATTGATGCAGACAGAGTTTAGTCATTTAGAAAACTCAGTTATGGCAATAGAACAAAAGGGCAATAAAAGAAAGTCGTATGGAACAAATGATCATTTCTTGTTAAATAAAGTCATAATGGAGAACTATAAAAAGGGGAAGAATCTAAGTATGATATGGTTTGAGTACAAAAAAAGCATTTGACAGTATCCCACGTTCATGGATAAAAGGGTTCTTAAAAATGTATATGATACACCCTACACTGAGAAATTACATTACAGAGACCATAAAACAGTGGCAAACCACTTTGCAATTAAGCCATGATAATGGACAAATTATTATTCCAGGGATAGAAATCCAAAGGGGGATATTGCAGGGTGACTGTCACCATTGCTCTATTGCCTTGCCCTTAACCCATTAAGCTGTCTTCTTAACAAATTAGGTCATGGCTATAATTTGGCTCCCAGAAAGCAATAAAGTGTAAAGACTTCTCATCTTCTCTTTGTTGATGATTTAAAACTGTATAGCTTATCAAATGAGGAACTGAAAGTGCAACTGCAAGTAGTCAAAACTTTTTCAGATGATATAAGAATGCCATTTGGTCTTGATAAATGTGCAAAAGCAACCTTTAAAGCAGGAAAGCTGCAACAACAAGAAAACATCAGTATGGGACAAGAATATCGTATAAAAGAACTTGAGCAAGAGGGAGTGTATAAATATTTGGAAACAGCATTGACATCTAGGAACAAAATTCAAGCTGTAAACCAATTTACTCTTCCTGGCTTAACTTACAGTTTTGGAGTGATTGACTGGTCACAAAACATGTTGAATATATTAGACAGGAAAACAAGGGTGTTTCATGCTCACCAAATAATTTGTAAAAGTCAGTGCATACCAAGATTATATATTCCCCGTTCTGAAAGAGGTGGGGGCCTCCATGAAATTGATTATATGTATAGATCTGCAATCGTAGGACTGCATACATATATGCCAACCTCACACAACCCAAAGATGGTGAAAGTTTTGAAACATGAGGAGAATAACTCTAACATGACTTCCCTTCTAAGTCTGGCAGAAGCATATTGGTGTCAAGCAAGAATGGAAATCAAACCAAAAGTAGATAAAAATGAGGCAGCAACTGACTGTGCCAAAAAATAAAAGAAAGAATATACAGTGGATATAAAAAGTGTACACACCCCTATTAAAATCCCAGGCTTTTGTAATATATAAAAAATGAGACCACAATAAATCATTTCAAAACTTTTCTCACCTTTAATGTGACCTATAACCTGTACAATTCAATCGAAAAACAAACAAATCTTTTAGGGGGAAAAATATAAAAAAATAAAAAAATGTACAATAAGCTGGTTGCATAAGTGTGCACACCATTAAATTAATACTTTGTTGAAGCACCTTTTTGATTTAATTACAGCATTCAGTCTTCTTGGGTAGGAGTCTATCAGAATGGCACATCTTGACTTGGCAATATTTGTCCACTCTTCTTTGCAAAAGGTCTCCAAATCTGTCAGATTGTGAGGGCATTTCTTGTGCACAGCCCTCTTCAGGTCACCCCACAGATTTTCTATTGGATTTACATCTGGGCTCTGGCTGGGCCATTCCAAAACTTTAATTTCTTCTGGTGAAGCCTTTCTTTTGTTGATTTGGATGTATGTTTGAGGTCGTTGTCATGTTGAGAGGTGAAATTCCTCTTCATCTTCATCTTTCTAGCAGACACCTGACGGTTTTGGGCCAAAAGTGACTGGTATTTGGAAGTGTTCATAATTCCCTTCACCTTGCCTAAAGCCCCAGTTCCAGCTGAAGAAAAGCACCCCCAAAGCATGATACTGCCACCACCATGCTTCACCTTGGGGATGGTATTCTTTTAGTGATGCAAAGTGTTGTTTTTGCACCAAACACACCTTTTGGAATTGTGTTCAAAAAGTTCAACCTTGGTCTCATCAGACCATAACACATTTTCTCACATGCTTTTGGGAGATTTGATGTATTGTTTTGCAAATTTTAGCTGGGCCTAGATGTTTTTCTGTGAAGAAAAGGGTTCCCTCTTGTAACCCTACCCCATAGTCCAGACATATGGAGAATACAGGAGATTGTTGTCACATGTAGTACACAACCAGTACTTGCCAGAAATTCCTGCAGCTCCTTCTGTGTTGCTGTAGGTCTCTTGGCAGCCTCCCTGATCATTTTTTGTCTAGTCTTTTAAACAATTTTGGAGGGACATCCAGTTCTTTGCTGCATCGCTGTTGTCTCATATTTTCTCCACTTTTTGATGACTGTCTTCACTGTGTTCCATGGTATATCCAATGTTGTAGAATTTTTTTTGTACCCTTCTCCTGACTGATAACTTTCAACAATGAGATGCCTTTGATGCTTTGTAAGCACTCTGCAAACCATGGCTTTTGCTGTAGCAGGCAACTGAGTAAATGTCAGGAAAATCCTATTAGGACATCTGAACTTTATTTGTGGTTAATCAGAGTCTCTTTAATTGATGGCAGGTGTGTACCCAAGAAGACTGAATGCTGTAATTAAATCAAAAGGTGCTTCAACGAAATATTAGTTTAAGGTGTGCACACTTATACAACCAGCTTATTGTACATTTTTTATTTTTTCCCCTAACAGATTTGTTTGTTTTTCAATTGAATTGTACAGGTTATAGGTCACATTAAAGGTGGAAATAGTTTTGAAAATATTTATTGTGGTCTCATTTTTTTTATATCACAAAAACCTGGCATTTTAACAGGGGTGTGTACACTTTTTGTATCCACTGTAATGTGAAGGATCAGATGAGAAGGCAAGAAATGTGGAAAATGCATAACTATAGTTGCAAGTATAGAATTCCGCGGTGGTACAGCGGTAGTGTTGTTACCTCACAGCAAGAGGTTCTCCCATTCGATTCTCGGCATGGCTTGGGAGTGCCTTCTGTGTGGAGTCTGTATGCCCTCCCCGTGGTTGGGTAGCGTTCGAAAGACATTCATGCATAAATGGGCATGCCTTCGTTGAAGGTTGGGCATCGAGCTGGCACCTCAGCGTTTCGTAAAAATCTACTGCCAGTCATTAGCAGACCAGAGTTCTGCTGTGGCGACCCCTTACCGGGAAAAAGCTGAAAGACAAACAACAACTTAGTTGCAAGTATAGAAAACTCCTGGAAGAACCTTATGTTGATCAGGATCGAACGCAGGAATGGTTAAGGAGTGGCGAATTCAAACCTGAAGGTGAAAGTTTAATATTGGCGAGCCAAGATAGTGGTCTATGTATACACTAGTTTAAGATGTCCATTAAACATGTGGGAGAAACAGACAAATGTAAGTTTTGTAAAATAGAACTGGAAACATTCGTACACCTCATTGCTGGTTGTGACATACTAATGGTACAAGGATTGTATACTGAAAGGCATAATAATGTGGCAAGACTGTAGCACTGGGGTTTGTGCAAACATTATGATATTGAAGTGGCTGAAAAACACAGGAAACATGAGTCACAAAGCATCACAGAAAATGATGATGTCAACATCACATGGGATCACCCATTACCAATAGTTCAAAAGGCAGATGCAAGAAAACCAGATATAGTCGTCCATGAAAAGAAGACAAAAGTAGCACTGATCATTCAAATCACTACACCCAGTGACTACAGTGTCTTGTGTACAGAGAGACACAAAGTCATAAAATATCAGTATTTACAGGCAGAAACAAGAGCAATATGAAAGAAAGATACCCAGACAGTCCCAGTAGTAGTAGGAGCAACAGATCTTATAAAAAAGAATCTACAGTCATATTTAGATATGTTACCAACACATGTAACTCTACAAATTGCAGAAGGAGTCATTACTGGCACATTGCAGGTGCTGCGAAGAGCACTTCTGGCTGGCATCAAAGATTGAAACAATACTAATTTCATGAACATTAATCGTACTTTGACTTAAGAATGGGGTTCATTGCCATCATGGTTTTAGAAATCCAAAATACTTGGAGAAATTAAAAATGAGGAATTAACCCTTATGTCACCAGATGGGTAGACAGTTGGCTCACTGACAGAACACATATTGTCAAAGTTGGTGAATCCACCTCTACCAGTAGACATGTCATTAGTGGCATACTGCAAGGTTCTGTGATGGTTCCTTTACTGTTTTGGAATCTACTTCTTGGAAGTTCAGGCTAAATTAGAGAGCCTTTGGCTTACCAAGTTCGCTGATGATTGAAAATTGGGTGCAATCTTTGATTCCCCAAATGATGTTAAGTTATTACAGGAAGGGCTAACACAGAAAAATGACTGGTGCCAAAGCCAATGTCTAAAACGAAATGCAAAAAAGTGCATTATTAAACGCTTTGGCAAAGTAGAATTCCCAGCCAACTATAGTATTAACAACACCCCCCTAAGCTCAATCCCAGTGGTGCGAGACCTAGGAACACAGGTAGATAGCAATCTGAAATTTGACCACCAAGTTTCCTCTTTGGTAAGGAAAGCCTTCTATGTTGTGCACCTCATAAGTAAGGGCACCTCATCCAGGTCTAAGGAGGGTGTAGCCCCACTGTACTCGACCCTCATTAGACCACTAATTAGAGTACAGTGCTCCCTTTTGCATGTAACTCAACAGACACCTGCAGCAGCTGGAGAGACCACAGAGGTTCCTCACCAATAAAATACAGGGCCTCCAAACCATGACATACATGGACAGACTAAAAGCCCTGTCACTGTACTCTATATTGTGTAGGTTGCTGAGAGGAGAGTCGTGCTTGGCCTACAGGGCAGTCTTCAAACCTGCCTTGATGGAAATGCTTCACATACACAAATCTAACGGCAGAAGAGTTACTCACTCTAGGGATCTTAACCTAACCTGTAACATTAACAGAACATGCTGGAGAAACAAATATGTCTCCTGGAGACTGGCGCTCCATGGAGGAGAGCTCCCCACTGACACTATTCAAGTCTAACCTGGACAAATGGATAGGAGACTGCAAATTCACTGCATGGGTAGCACCCATGTCCCTCATGTGTTGACCATAGACTACCTCTGCAAAATACGTTCACTTAATAAGGACAGATGGGGCAAGTTGGGATTTACATGGCTAGACCTGTAAGGCCTCTAGGGCCACTAGCCTAGTAGCCTCCTATAAACCTATGAATAAGTTACGGTTGCAAGATGAAAGTCTGAAGACAATGACTGTAATCCTTCAACAATGACATATTTGTGTGAATAGGGGGAATATATACATCTTCTAATATTGTGATATATGTGAGTATTCTGCCCACCCTGAGCTATTATACCAGTCTTGGATTTAGAAATATCAGGGGGGTTGGTAGAGCACAACCTACCACATTTGAGAATACATGATAGCAAGATCACCATGCAGAAACACCTATGTATAGCAGCAAGTTCTGAAATTCACTTCAGATTTCCATTTGGGGGTAGTTGGCAGTATTAGGTGTTGCACTTCTATAGTTTTAACTATTTTTCTTATCCCTTCTAACACATGGCTCAGTAGTATTGAGAAATGAAACACACACAAGTGTGTGTGTGTGTGTGTGTGTGTGTGTGTGTGTGTGTGTGTGTGTGTGTGTGTGTGTGTGTGTGTGTGTGTGTGTGTGTGTGTGTATATATATATATATATATATATATATATATATATATATATATATATATATGGGTTCCTATGAGTTCATCGAAATGCCAAAACATCGACGCTCACTTCTTCGACACGAAAACATTGACTCTTCATATCATCGACAGTTCACGTAAGCGATCTTCCCCCTCTCAGGACCCATGGTAGCACTTGTGTGTGTATTGCGACGTAAATTACAACACTGTCAAGGGAAATTGTAGGTAGTGACTTGAACCATATGCGCTGTAGCAGACAAACAAGTGCTACCATGGGTCCTGAGAGGGGGAGGATCGCTTACGTGAACTGTCGATGATATGAAGAGTCGATGTTTTCGTGTCGAAGAAGTGAGCGTCGATGTTTTGGCATTTCGATGAACTCATAGGAACCCATATATATATAAAACTCCCAGCCCACACTCTTGTTTCCACCTCCCCCTTCCCTGTTTCTTACCTTAAGCCAATCCCAAAGTTAATAAATATTACATGTGGCAGGCACCATTTTATATTTTACACAGCCAGACTGGGTCTGAAGCACTAATAGCTCCCTTCCAATCAGTAGCTTAGAAAACCTTTATTACCTGATTTGGCTTACTAAGTCCCTTACTACCCATTAAAGAGTACCTCAGTGGAAAACTGCTCAAGAAAGCTTAATGCTTTACGTGTGAATTCTTGAATGCTAAATGTCTTACAGGGCATAAAACTGAAATTTACTCTCATAGCCATAAAACTATAAAACGTAACAAACACAATTCTTTAGATAAATTGTTATAAAAAGGAGGAGAGGAACCTAATAGAAAGTAAGAAAGAACCTACTTTTAGCTCCAGTGCACTCACGCAGTATACACAGACCCTTGCTACCTTGTGGTCTGGTTTGGCCCTGCTCCGCTTGCCTTCGCTGTCCTCGGGCTTGTTTCACACCCCACCCTGCCCCCAAATCTCACCCACCCCCAGTGGTGCTAAATTTATAGTGCTACAACCACACCCTCTCTTTCTTCAACCAGTCAGCTATATCCAAGTCATCAGTAGGCTCTCCAGTATTTAACCTTTCTATCCTTTCTTAAAAAGTTTAAACTGGGGACAAGTCATCCTAAATAATCCTAATGTTACTTGCAATTAAACCACTTAAAATACTACCATTTTACTCTCTGCTACTCTTTCTGCTTGCCCCATATCTTCTTACTGCCTATGAATAGAATACATACCCAGGTTTCCACTACCCAAAAGGCCAAACCTCCACTTTTATAGCTCCACACAAGCTTGAACACTTAATACATCCCCTCCCATCTAACTCCTTACTTACTAGGTATCAGCATCCCATTAGAACAAGATATGCCAACCCTAAAACCACAAGATACCAAAGTCTATTAATTAAAATCTGGAAGCTCACAATCAGATTACAGTGCAACTTGACAATGGTGGGAGATATCCACCCAAATCCTGGCCCATCCTCATCCACTGGCTCTAGGTCCTGTACTAACTGTCCCAGTACTACACAAATCTTAGACAAACCCCCAAACTCACTCTTGATCAGTCACCTAAATATCAGAAATGTATGCAATAAGATTCAACACCTACATGCCCTCTTAGATGCTCTTTCCCCAGACATACCATGTCTTACTGAAACCTGGCTAAAACCTTCTACTTCAAATAAAGAAGTTATACCACCAGGCTATAACATCCTAAGGCTTGATTGAACCAATAGGAAGGGAGGTGGGGTAGCTGTTCTGTACAAATCCATGCTTGAAGTGTCCAATAATGCCCTGAAAACATCCCTGTTTGGCAATGCTGAAATTCTTATCACTAAGCTCCACATTAATAAGAACAAATGTATAAATCTCGTCTGTGTCTATATTCCCCCAGGCAGTAACATAAATACTAAGGTGCTTCAACAAAGTATTAGTTTAAGGGTGTGCACACTTATGCAACCAGCTTATTGTGCATTTTTTTATTTTTTATACCACCCCCCTAACAGATTTGTTTGTTTTTCAATTGAATTGTACAGGTTATAGGTCACATTAAAGGTTGGAAAAGTTTTGAAATGATTTATTGTGGTCTCATTTTTTTTTATATCACAAAAAAATGACAATCACACACACACACACACACACATATATATCTATACATATGTGTGTATAAGTATATATATATATATATATATATATATATATATATATATATATATATATATATACACACACACACACACACACACACACACACACACACACACACACACACACACACACACACACACATACACATATACATACAGCATACTCTGGCTTCTGTAGTACCTGTTTTTGACCAGATGATCTAGAAGTAAGGCAAGCTTACTTTATGGCCATGGTAAGTTTTGCCTACAAATACATTTTTTTCTGTTTCTAGGCAAAAGGTAAGGAGAGACAGTGGCTGAGACATCAAGCTATTGGAGAGTTAGATGATGCCAAAATAATCGATGGACTGACAGGAGAAAAGGCAATCTATAAAAGGCGAGGAGAACATGAACCTGAGGTAGGTAATCATCCTGATTAAATGTAAAATTGCTTTTGATAGATACGGAATTATTGCTATATATATATATATATATATATATATATATATATATATATATATATATATATATATATATATATATATATATATATAGAGAGAGAGAGAGAGAGAGAGAGTTTTTTTTTTTTTTGGTTAACCTTTCTCGTTTACCTCAAGCCATTGTACAGTTTTATCACCTCCTACCGTACACAGTACTAACTGTTATTAACTATATAATAAGAAGATAGTCCATCGGATTGAGGATTATTTCACAGCAGAATCAATTAACAAAATTTATTTAAATTTGTAAAAGTTACAGCATATTGCAGATTATTACATAAATGAAACTGCTTTAAAATTGAGTTGTTTTTTAATTTAAGGGCTGCATTTACCTGTTCAAGGGCTAAATTCTGCTATTATAGTTCATATAAATATATATGTTTAGCAGAAGTAAGCTTGGACATCAAAACTTTGAGATTATTTATGTGGTTGTGCATGTGTGTGTGTGTGTGTGTGTGTGTGTGTGTGTGTGTGTGTGTGTGTCAATATTCAAACAGACAATAATGGATGCCCCTTGTTTTAGGTGATGCCTGGTTGTCAGACATTCCTGTCTGGAGCAGAAACAGTTACCAGCAAATATCCTAGACTTTTGGTTGCCTAAGTCTGAAGTGAGCCTAATCACCTGGCTTGTAGACCCTTGGCTGGTTTTCACAATGTGCACCTTATAGAGTGGCTTTCTGTCTGTTGGTAAACCATGCTTTATAATTCTATTGTAAAGGAAGGCACAGTAAACTCATGCTTGAAGTCTTGAAGTATCATTATTTTATTAAAATAAGATAGATAAGCATTGCCGCAACTGTTTAGTGTGCACACCATTGTGTTTTTTATAGCTAGAATTTACAGTTGTTATGATCCTAAAATCCACCTACTGGGGGAGTGTCTTGCTCCAAGTAAGAATGATTGACATTGACCATTCTGCACTGAGTTGTTTTTGGCGCCAAAAGTTTTTAAATTAAATGCAGAGATGTTTATTATTTATTAATTAAAATATGGTACAGTTTAAAATATTGTTAAACAATGTTTGTTTTCATTATTCTATGGTTTATCTCTGTTAAGAATTAATTGACTCTGTCAACACTTTCACTAATGCTTCATCAGGTCTGCCAAACTATTGGAAAGCATTTAGGCATTTGTGATTTAAGTAAGTTACTAGAAACAGTTGGTTGTGCAGGCATAAAAAAAGCTCTGCAGGCCACATGCAGTATATTGGTGTTATGTTGTCCTATCTTGCCTTCATTCTTACTGGTTGGGCTCGGAACCGATCCTCTGTTCCGATTTGGCCGCATTCTAAAGCTCAGAGTCTTCCACTTGGCTTGTGGCTGAACACCCTATCCCATGATGCACTGGTATGCTACCCCAGATCTCATTTGCCATGAAGTTGGAGGTCTCCATTTTGGCTCTGGCTAAGTCTACATTTTTTTCTTCGAATATTTCTCATTTTTAGAATTATTCCAGTAATATATAAATATATATATATATATATATATATATATATAAATATATATATATATATATATATGATACTGAATAGCTTATTCTAATTGGTAACTATTTCTATTATTTACCACTTGGTTGCTGTTTAAAATCCATTTTTGGCCGTCATTTCTCATTAGGCCTTCTCCCTATCCCATTTCTCAATTGTTTTAGTGTTTATCCGTAAAGGGTGACTTGTATTTCTGCTTGCTGGTATTATTTTTATGTTTTGTTCCCTGAGCTGTTGGTCTGTTTAAGTTAGAGGGCTACCCCTTTCCCTGTGTGTCTTATACTGGGTGTATCCATTTAACTTGGAGGAACTCCAGCCCAATTTAAGTTACAGAGCAGTCTTCCCCCCTTGTGCTTTTTTCTCTTGAGTGTGCTTTATATTTTTCTATTGTTATTGTGTGCTGTGCTTAGTCTTATATACTAGAGTTTTTTTCATATTCTGGTGGCTGTAGTTAGCTTTCTTAGTAAGTGTTGAACTTAATGTTTAGGTTTCCTTATTGTTGTGCTGTTTAGTAGATATAATTACAATAATGTCCAAGGAACAGAAAGAAGTTAAACTACCTGGTTTTAAAAAGTGTCAAAAATGTTCGCAGAAGATGTCTTTGATTGATGGGCGCACAATTTGTGTTTATTGTCTCGGTGCCATTGATTGATTGTTAGGGGGCTTCTAAAAGTGCCTTTCTCAGAACCTTTGGAAAGTCAGACAACCTCCAGCAAATCTCCACTTTCTAAACCTGACAAATCTAACAAAAGGTGTTCTTCATCCTCAGGCCATTCGGAGCCTGCCAAAAAAGTGTCCAGATCAACTCACTCAGATCTGAAGGAACATGTGTCGAGAAGTCTTCATCCTTGGCTCCTACGTCTCGGAACCGATTGAAAAACATTTTTGGAGCTGGTCTCCTGAATTGACACCAGTGTCCCTGACATAGATATCACACATACTACAAAGAGGTACCTCACTGACCCCTTTGCCTCAGTCCTCCAGAACCTTATCGGATGATGACGTGGATAGGGCGGTGTGAAGGCTACTGGAGTCAACGTCACTGGCCAAAATTCTTTCAGCTCCATCCCATTTGGACCTGGAGCCAGTAAAGATTTTTTCATCCACTATGAATCCTCCTCTGAGCCAACCTGGATCATCAGAGCAGGAATGTCTGCAACCGATCGTGATAGAACAATTGGTATCTAGACCCACAGTTGGAATTTCCGAAGCATCTTTTGCTCCAACTTCCTCGGTGACATCCGGGATGTCTAGGGGCCAAAGCTCTCCGGCTGGGTCCAGGGGCGGGACTCGGGTCCAACAGTTGTCGGGTGCTAGTTTAGCCCTCGGCACCTTGGCACAGGTGAGCTCGGTGCCTACATCAGCTTCGGAGCTGCCTCCCTTGGTTCAGGGAATTTCCTCTGCCTCTTTGGAGCTGGAGGGATCCTCGGGTCAGGGGAAAGGGGCTTTTGAGCTGATGAGGAATGTGCGGTCGTCCCATACAGCTCTACATGAAGGTTCTGACATCCACCCCCCCAAGGCACCAACTTCTGTCTCTGCACCAGCCCAACCACAGACCAGCAGAGATCCTTGGCCTCAGGATACCCCATCAGGTGAACTTCCCTTTTCTGAAACCTCTCCAGAATAACCTTCTGAAGAGGGCCCCGGAAGAGGCTTTGCAAGAGGAAGCATATTGACCCCCCTGGATGAGTCTCTTACATCTGACACTGACCTCGAGGAATCGGAAGGGTCCGCACTGTCACCCTCTGAGGATATCTCCTTTGCAGAGAGGTGGCTGGAAGTCCATCATCCCTTCTGAGGAGGAGTCAGTGTACCTGAAAGCCTACAGATCTCACCCTTCAGCCTCTTGGATATCTCCATCTTTCAATGAACTTTTGGAACTAGTCAGTTGGAAGGCGTGGGAGTCTCCTGACGTAGTGGAACCAGTCCCTTAGAGGCCTAACAAATTTATTACAGCCCAGATGACAAAAATTTTCTATCTGAGGGTGGTCCTGTGGATGCTGTTGTGTTGGCAGTAGCCTCCAAGAAGGAACTGGCCAAAACATCCTCATCTGTCCATCCATCTAACAAAGAATCCCATGCGATGGACAGATATAGGAAGCACATCTTTTCTTCAGCAACATTTGCTCTCAGATTGCTGAATTACTTGGCACACTTCACGAGACTACAGAGAGATCTCCTGAAAGAGTAGGAGATGCTTTTCAAGGTTCATTAGGTGCAGAGGTCTCAGATAAGGTGACCTCTCAGCTATCCACCTTAACCTCCATAGTGAACTCCTCCATGCGACTCATTTCATATGCAGCAAATGGAGCAAGTAGAGCAGCGGGTTTGGGAGTTTCCCTGAGCAGACACTCTTGGATGCGCTTGTGTAACTTTGAGGAACCTTTTAAGTCTACCTTTGTAAATGCCCCTTTCCATGGTACCTCACTCTTTGAACTGAAAGTCATACACACTCACCAGATGTGAGCAGGAAGGTAAATATGTCTCTGCCATTGAAGTGCATTTTTCTGTACCTTCAAGACCGTATCCTAAGGGTCCTGGGGGGTAGGTCCACCTACACATCAATGTCCTAGAGATGAGAGCTGTGCTCTTGGCATTGCAGGCACTTCAGAACTCTCTTCCACTAGGAACGATTGCAATACAGACAGACAACATGTCAGTGGTCTGGTACATATACAAGGAGGAACCAGGTCTTACCCCCCCCCTCCGTTTGTCGAGAGGCAATCAGAGTGTGGGAATGGGCAACATCTTCCCAATGCAGTGGCAATGCATATCCCAGGGAGATCCAACGTGATAGCAGACAGACTCAGCAGGGCAATACTCATGCCTCACAAGTGGTCCCTAAAGCAAGAGATAACGGTAAGGATTTTCCAAAAGTGGGCTAGCCTTGCTGCAACCTCTTTGCCACCCCTCTAAACATCAAATGCAGCAAATAATTTGCCCTAGTCCCCCCTCCGGGGGAGTCACCAAGGGATGCACTAGTGCATGATTGGCCCTTGGGACTTCTTTATGCCTTTCCCCCCTTCCCTCTAATACCCAGAGTTATCCAGAAAGCCAAATTCTTGGGAAGCAGGCTGATTTTCATTACCCCATACTGGCCTCATCAGATCTGGTTTCCCTTCCTATGATCTCATCTTCAGGAGGAACTGTGGATTCTGGACCCAGTTCTGGACCTTCTGACTCATTTGTTGGGAATGCACCACCCCTCCCTCCAGATCCTCAAGTTGACTGCTCCAGTTCCAAATATAGTCAGGTTTCCTACTCTCACACCAGCAGTAAAGCACATCCTTCTTTCCTCATAGAAGTCCTCTACCAGAAAATGATGTCTCAGTAAATGGAGTAGATTGTCTTATTGGGCTTCAGAAAGAACTCTTGACCCTTTTTCTGCATCTATTAGCTCTGTTTTGGATGTCTTGGCTGAATTGTTCCATAAAGGTTCCACTGCAGCTACTGTCAAGGGTCAATTGGCTGCAGTTTCCAGTTAAGTTATGTAACTCCAAATTTGATGTCCACAGATTATGCAGAGCTTTTCTGAAGGGCACCTGCTTATTAAGACCTCCCATCAAGGAACCTCTCCCACCTTGGGACGTAAATTGTGTAATATCTCGCCTGATCCTTCCTTTATTTGAGCCTGCATCAACATGTAACATCAAATTTTTATCATGGAAGACAGTTTTACTTATTGCTATCACATCTGCCAGAAGAGTTTCTGAGCTCCAACCTTTGTCAATCAGACCTCCTTATATGATTTTCCTTAAGGACAGGGTGTCTCTGCGAACTAATCCATCTTTGTGTGTGCTCGGAAGCTAATCCTAATCAGTCTATTGAGCTTCCATTTTTCCCCAATCATGGCAACAATGCAGAATACGCACTCCCATCAGTTGGTCGTACATAGACAACTTTGCCTCTGTTTAAACACAACTAAAGTTTTCAGGAAGTTTGATCAGCTCTTCATCTCCTGTTCAGAGGCTAGAAAAGGTGATCCTGTTTCAAAGGTCATGCTTTTGAGATGGCTTTCAAATTGTATCACATTTATATATACTTCTAAGAATAAACATCTCCCCTTTAGAATCAAAGGTCACTCCACAAGGGCGATTGCAACTTCATCTGCAGTTCAGGCTAGACTGCCACTAGATAATATTTGTGCTGCGGCTATGTGGGCCAGACCACACACCTTCATTACTCATTACAAGGTAGATATGGCCTCTAGGGTTAGGGCATCTTTTGGGTCCACTGTCTGAAAATTATACTCCCGTGAGCTGGCCAGGATATATGGTGCTAAGAATGCTGTCCCAACCAGTAAGAATAAAGGCAGGATAGGAGAACATAACATAAAGAAGTTATGTACTTACCATAACATTTCATGTTTGTTGTCCATCTTGCCTTCATTCTTACATCCCACCCTCCTTCCTCCAGCCTAGAGTTTCTGGAGGACTGAGAGGAATTTTTTTCCTTTTACCAAGGAAGTTTTCTGACTTTCACTCTCTCTCTGTAATGTTTTATAATGATGTACAAGTTGATACTTGCTATAAGTATCGGCAAACAAGACCTGAGGTACCACACCAGTGCATCATGGGATAGGTTGTTCAGCCACGAGCCAAGTGGAAGACTCTGAGCTTTATAATGCGGCCGAGTCAGGACCGAGGATCGGTTCCAAGCCCAACCAGTAAGAATGAGGGCAAGATGGACAGCAAACATGGAACATTATGGTAAGTACATAACTTCTTTTTAGGCTGCATCATAATTTTGTTGAGATCTGGGGAATGGACATTAATGGATTAGAAGTAATTACAGGTGATAGGAACCTACAATGGGAAGAAATCTACTTCACTTTTTGTATAGAAAAGAAACTTGTTCCCAGAGGATGTAAGATTCCAAAAAATAATTTCTGCAGTAGCATAGATAAGGACCTCACCAACAAATGGAACAGCATATTAAATGAATCTGGCCTTAAGCTTGTCAGGACTTTACTGTAGCATAACAAGAAAATCCAGTCTAGAATCACTGGTGAAATAACAGAACTAGAAACCACCTTTTCCAACTTGAACAGCCAATCACAACTCATCCAAGGGGTCCTCAACAGAACCAGAGAACTTGAAAACAAAATCAGAAGCAAATGGATCTATAAAATGAAAATGATCCACATTTCAACAAACAAAACCTGCAAGAAAAAAGCCTGAATACCACCAGCTACGTTGGGGAAAAAAACAGCAAGAAC
This sequence comes from Protopterus annectens, assembly GCF_019279795.1. Lineage (NCBI taxonomy): Eukaryota > Metazoa > Chordata > Ceratodontiformes > Protopteridae > Protopterus > Protopterus annectens. Next base: position 1,871,294,251 of record NC_056735.1, on the reverse strand, counting down.
CAATACGCACATCACAAAGGTGAAGAAGAAGACTCATCAACAATCGGAGGAACAGGACTTTCCCAAGGTTCAAGGAACACCAGCACCAGATCTGAAGCACCCCTCGACATCAACACCCAAGGACCTCACCAAGAGAATCCCATCCTGTCGTCAAGCCCAAGACCTTCATATGGCAACCCAGAATACTGGAAACCCCACGAAGTATTCCACACCAGAGAGGACTTGGCAGGGGAAGAAAGACCTAAAACACGTTTGGCAACCACACATGAATCTGAAAAACAAGCAAAATTGAAAGAACGAGGACAATATCCTCAACTAAACACCATCTGAAACCACACACCACTAAACCACTAAACAAAGCTGAGAGACGTGTCCTCAGAAAAGGACTCAGTTTTATACCTCATCAAAGAAGCAACCTCATACAAACCATCATTGACCTGAAGATGTTCACAAGGACACTAAAACTCAAGATACATTTTGAAAACAAGAAAACAGGTGAACCCAGTACAACAGACACAGTCCCATCCATAAACCGCCTTCACACCCAACCATCACAGCATTTGGCAAGCACTGCAAAGTGGACATATGCAAAATCCTTTAACAACTACCCAACATAAATTTTGCAACATCAGCAGTTGTGAACTCTTGGCCCTCAAGAACCTCAGCAAGGACAAAACTAGAAGAGTCATGAAAGCGGACAAAGGCAGTGGAATTTTAGTCATCTGCACACAAACGTATAACAACAAAATCATAGGGATGGTAAAAAAAGCAGCATACTATGAAACTGTCAATTACAGGCAAAGTAAAGCTTGCCTATGAGAACCTCTTGACAGCAGTCACTAATCTCCATAAAGAAAGACTCATTATCAACAGTCTGAGGGAGCTCCTTAGTCTTCCACCCCAGGATACTCAACTTTTTTGGGATTCCCAAACCCCCTCAGAAATGCACTGGATCCTCCTTACAGACCAGTTATAGGTAGTGGGGGAAGCATTACTGAACCCTTATCCATCTATCTGGAGGTACAACTTAGACCCCTACCTGAAAACAAGTAATTTATTCTAGACATTGTGGACCTCCATAAAAAGGTTATAAACATTTCAGTAGAAAAATAAGCATGGGTAGTCACAATATATGTTCAGGCCCCTCTATACAGTCCCACCCCATGGCTGCTGTATTAGGGCCATCATTGAGGCCTGCCAGAAAGAATGGGACGCATTCCCAGAAGAATTGGAAACAGTCAGCCACTTACAACTTCTCAGCAATAACTGTTTTCATTTTGAGAATGATTACTTCTGACAAATCAGTGGCATCACAATGGGGGATGCTGTGACCCCCATCCTGGCAAATACAGCACTTGGAAAATGGGAAGAGGAGTTAATCTACAGGTCCACATGCTATGACGACATGGCATACTAGTACAGATTCATTGATGACATATTCATCGTTTGGATTAACGATATCCAGCTTCTGACATTCTGTGATTATGTCAGCAAGTCCACCAGCTTCCTTAAATTTACTATGACCCACAGCCAGCCTAATACTCGGACACCTTTACAATGACCTGTACTGCAAATCCACCAGAATTAACCTATTACTCCACAGGAACAGCATGCAATATAGTAAAATACCAGGAACTCAGAATTGCCAGAGTTTCCAAGGAGCTCATATTCTTTACTTTAAAACATCATCAACCTCAAGAAAAACTTCTTCACAAGGGGATATAATGGAAGACTAATCAATCAAATATTTGACCCAGTCATCACACTGAAGAACACTCTATATGATATGGCAACCAATACAGACATCTCTCTGCATACCCACAAAGTCCTGAAGAAAAAAGACAATGAAACATGGAACACAAGCCTCACACTGACATACTCCTTGAACTACTATGAGATATAAAAAGGCTATAACCGAAAACTGATGCAGCGAGAACAACACAGTGAACAAATTACAGACACCAAGACCAAACTTCACAATAAGAAGAAACAAGAATGTCAGAGCATACTGGAGAATACAAGCTTCCCACCAATTACGCAACCCACTCTGGATACCTACCCATGCAGCCCTCCAATCTGCAGCTACTGCAGATACATGAGCAGAAAGTCATCCTTCTTCCTCCCCTACAACAAAAAAACCTACAAAATGACAAGGTTCAGAAACTGTGATACTGATGATGTAGTGTACAGGGCCCAGTGCCAGAAGTGCACAGCATTTTATGTGGGAAAAACCATCAATAAGCTTAAGACCTGGATACCCCACCATTGCATGGACATCAGACAAGGAATAATCACCAACCCCATGGCCTGACACACCAAACAGAAACCTGACCACAACATCTTTCTTTTTCTAATCATTCACATCAACACAGAAGAATTTAGTGGAAACAGAAATGACAGACTGGAAGAAAGGGAACTCAAATGGCAAATAAGGCTGCAAGCTGGTAAATCCCCAGGATTGAACACTGCCTGCTCTATCAAATGTATACGGAACCTAAGGAAACTCAACCACCACTTATTAAATTAGTTCATTTCTAATATGGGACATGTCTATTTTGAGGATAAGTTATACCAGGGAATTAGGATAGCATTTAATTATTGATAATTTTGCTTTTCTGTCTAACCCATAGTTCAAGTGTTAAAAAGTTGAATAGGTTATTAGTATAGATACCTTGCTCCCTATTACTTTCCTCCCCAGTCACTTTTCTCATTTCACTGCCCCCTGAATGTCCCTTCCTCTCTCAGTCATTCTGGTCTCTCATTCCATATAACACTCACCCTCCTCTCATTTTCCATTAGTCAGTACCTCATCCATTCCCTCCACTAATCTTGAACAAACCTCACTCACAGTACTCATTCTTATTCTCGTCTAGATTATAATAATTATCTTTGGAACACCACCAAGTAATTTCTAGCAAGGTACTTCACCTACCCTCCAGACATTGTTCAAAGCAGAATGTGTTTTAGAGCTCTACCCCCATTTATGGATCTGAGCTTGGACAATACAGTACAGCTTAGGCGTTGTCCCAGCATCCCCTTCATTTTAAGCACTCCAGACTGGCCCTGAGCCCAGGCTTAACAAAGTGGTTCAAAAGCTTACAGCTCGAGTGTCTGATACAGCTACATTCTATGAGTTTGTTCCCCCTACTTCCATCCCACCTAAACAAGAATTGTGGAGCCAAGCCTACTAACCATACACGTTTTCACTTCCCCCTAGCATTATATGTCCACTTCCCAATTCCACACAACTTTCACTACTGGTCAGCTGTATCCTGTAATTTTCATTAAAATGAACTGATATTAGAATGGTCCCAAGCCGCCTGCTGAGTACTCAAAGCAGACTGATGTAGCCCTTGTCTCTGCATAATGCTCTGCAACTAATTGAACATGGACTTTGTTTTGAATTGCTAGGCCACATTTACAGTGTTTTAAATTAGTAAATTAATTGAACATAGACTTAGTTTTGAATTGCTAGGCCTCATTTTCAGTGCATCTGCGCCTCCACTGTTACAAGACCCTGGAAACTTATCTGCACTTCAGCCCTGTGTTCCTATATTCAGAAAAAAACATGGTCTAAAATGATTGTGTTTTTGGATGTTTAAAACTTGTTAAAAAACAATAAGGACCTTATGAATCATGACTGACATCATTTCAGCCCTTTAAGGAACCCTACACTTAACCTTGGGGTCTTACCATCTGGACTGACCCCTTGTTCCCAGGTGTTTTTGGCTGAAACTGGACTTACCCCCTGTTCCCAGGCTTTTTTGGCTAAGGCTGTACTGACACTACTAGACTCTTATGGTCCTACTAACTTGACTAAAAATTAATAATAAATTGTACACCCCCAAGCCACCTACACAAGACACAATGTGTACCAAATTAAACCCAATCCATACATAATGAAGAAAAATGCTAGAATTGATATGGAGCCTGACTGTGTGGCTAGGCTTACAGCTGATCTGTATACCGTACAACCCTGGTTACCAATGCTGCACACTCCCTTCCTGTTTGCCCTATCCCCTTGGAGATTTAAAAAAACATTCACTGCAAAAAGGAATAATTTCCTTTTTAAAAATTTTCCAGCAAGGTCCTTATGAATCTAGGCCACTTTCAACTCCCTCTAAAACCTAAAACGTAGCCAGCACACAGCTGAGTAGCAATTAGTCAAGAGACTCAGATCCATGGCCATGGGTTCCAGATGCCCATGCTCGTTGTTTATTTTTCACTTTGGGGTAGAATTCTGTTCCCCTTCATCTGCAGATCTGTTTGACCCAGTTTTCTAATTGGGCATTTTTTACTTGCTTATTTTTAAGTTTTTATTCTGTCCTGTAGAGAACCTAACAGAGTGGACTCACTGCAGGGCATTAATTCCCTAAATGCATACCCTGTAGGAATTGACTCCTATCTCCTATAATTACTTATAACACGTTAACATCCATTCTCCCAGACATCAACAAAGTCATGATGCAGAAAAGCAATATACTGCACATGGATCTTTTATTACACTTGCAAAACCAACTGTTTCTAACAACTAATATAAGTCACAAATACCTAAATGCATTCTGATATTTTGGCAGAATTGATGAAACATTAGTGAAAGTGTTGACAAAGTAATTTAATTCTTAACAGGGATAAAAACCATACGATAATGAAAACAAACACTGTTTAACAATATTTTAAACTGTACAGTATATTAATTGATAAATAAACATCTCTGCATTTAATATCAAAACTCATGGTGCCAAAACAACTGAGCACCTAACGGTCTACATCAATCATTCTTACTTGGAGTAAGATACACCACCAGTAGGCAGATTTTAGGATCATAGCAACTATAAACTCTAGCAATAAAAAACACACTGGTGAAAAAAAACACACACTGGTGTATACTGAACACTTGAAGCAATGCTCATCAGCCTTATTTTAATAAAAGAATGATATTTCAAGATTTCAAGTGTGAGTTTACTGCATCCTTCTTTATAAAATAGAATTATAAAGCATGATTTACCACCAGACTGACAGAAAGCCACTCCATAAGGTGTATATTGCAAAAAACAGCCAAAGGTCTACTAGCCAGATTGATTAGGCTCACTCCAGACTTGGGTCACCAGAAGTGTAGGGTTTTTATTGGCAAGTCTATCAATAATCCTTAAACAGCATTGTTGATACTCAAAACATCGATCTTAACCATTGACTGATAATTCATTAAAATCCCAAATCAGGTCTTGCAAGGGAGCAGATCTGTTTCATTGCTTTTTTATAGCCACTGAATTGTGTCAATATATTTTGGTTGATGCTCTGTGTATTGAGCAAAACCCATTCAACCATACCTAATACCCTCCTGTATTATATGTACATGTATGTGTGTGTCTGCATATACATATATGTATGTGTATATGTATATACACACACGCACTTGTTTGTTCTCATCAGTTTGTCAGATAGCTGAACAGTCAAAATGTTGAGGTAATGTTTCATCGAGAAATGGGAGCAGGTTTAGAAGGGGTGAGAGCATTTGTCTGAGTGTTTGTGAGAATCATGGTTAGGGTCGGGGATAGATGAAGAGAGAGGTTTTCACTGCTTGTATGTGTGTATTTTAGGGTCAGGGTCAGGTAAGGGGATAGATGTAGTGTTGTTAGTGTGTGTTTGTGAGTGATTGTGTGTCTCTTTGTGTGTCTATATGTGTCTGTATGTGTCTTGTGTAATGGCAGTGTTATGGGAAGGTTTTTATTAAGGTAAGGTGTAGACTTAGGTCTGGGGGAAGGGGCAGTGTTAGGGTTAGCACCCATTAGTAAGGTTGTGCTGGGGAGGTGAAGTAGATAGGAAACTTGTTTCTGTTATATTCATGTCTTATTGAAAATCGACATGTAGAATTTTGTAGAGTGTGTGTATGTGTGTGTGTGTGTGTGTGTGTGTGTTTTTATCTATATTCATTCTGTTGTCATAGTTTCATTTTTCGACTCTTATTGTTATGAATTTACTTATATGGCTTTTAGTTAATATTCATTTCACAGCAAAAAGACCTAAGACCTATATATGCTGTATTTTGAATTCAAGCATTCTGAGCTCTAGAGTGCCTGGAATGCAGTACTAATAGTAGGACAAGTGACTTTGTGTTTTTTTGGTGCTGGGCTATGTGGTTGACAGATAATAGCTATCAGTAAGGAATACATAGTAGCAGAAATTTGTACAATTCTAGGATTTATTGTTATGGTGAGTATTTCCCATAAGTACTATGATAAGTTATTAACACTCTTTAGGTGAAGGAGAGTTATACAGTTTAGCAGCTTAATTATGTATGCTTAGTTATTCAGTTACTATATCAAATACTTTCCTGTAGTAATAGGAATAAGTGAATTAGATAATGCTGACAATATATATAGAAGATCAGTGTCATTCTGTAGTCCTGTCCTATCTCAGCTGGACCACTAAAAATATTGTAAAGTGTTGTACGAAGCGTGTATGTGTGTGCGTATGTGTTGTGTGTGTGTGTGTGTGTGTGTGTGTGTGTGTGTGTGTGTGTGTGTAGAGACAGAGAGATTGTGTTCACACTAATGACTTGTTTTTGGGTAAGGTTGAGTTTTAACTTTTATTTTTAATATGATTTTGCAGCTTGGTAGCCCTCAAGAGAAGCCTAAGCGGCTCAGGTTGGTAGTGGATGTATCTGGTAGTATGTACCGTTTCAATGGTGTTGATGGACGGTTGGAACGCTCCATGGAGGCTGTATGCATGGTCATGGAAGCTTTTGAAAATTATGAGCATAAGTTTAAGGTAAGACCTTTGGTAAGAAATACATGTCAGATGAGTGTTCATTTTTCATTTTGTTATGCAATAGACACATCCCTGTCAAAAAGTGAAGAATGTGCTTATTCTGTCATTTCATATAGTTTACTTGTCAAGCAAAATATAATCGATAGATAAATGAGGCTGAAGGATGTGTTATATAACCCAACAAAAAGTAATTTCTTTTGCATTCCTTAATGTAACTTACTAAAAGAATTTGTAAAACTAATTAAAAAATGTGTGCCTTACCAGGTAATCAGTGAGATTAGCTGTAAAACCCAGGTAAGCTTTCATATTATAACAGAGAGCTTTAAGTGGACTTTGTTGGCCTAGTATTAAATTTAAAAAGGCAGCTTCACTTCTGGTTGTAACTGCTTAAGCACAACTTTTTTATTGTTTTTCTTTTGGGACAACATTATAGAGAAATCACTTGTTACTGCTTTATTAAGCATTATTGTAACCTTAATACAGATAAAGAAGTGAAGTCAACGGTGGAAGACAGGTAGGGACACTAGTACAGCTACAGATGGGTTTTACAGTAACAAATGGGATTTAGCCATCTGCATGCTGAAAAAGTAATAATGTTAAATAATGAATTGGTCAATGTGAAAGAAACAAAAGAGCTGAAAGTTTGTAAATCAACAGAACGAAATTATTTTGGCAAGTCATTTAGTTGTCTGAATCCTATGGTTCAGCTTCAGCTTTAGCTCTTGACTTTTTCTGAGTTCATTGTTTCGAAAGTAATCTCTTTCATCTCTATAGCCATACCTTCTTTTTCATGCTAGGATTCAGCTACTCAGTTTGCATTCTTACGGTCACTTGACCTAAAAGACATTGACTGGAAAGGCTGCTCTCTAACCCCATGCACTTTGGGCCAGCTGTAGCCTGAAAGTTGTAGCCATGACCACCTCCCACACTGCTTCCAGTAAGATGGTACTAATCCTGTTTAAAGGGTTGGAAGAATACATAGCTCTCAATCGTCCCAAATTAACTGGGAGCACCCGTTTTTAAGCTTAAATAAGCTTGCTTTCCCGAGTGCCCAATTTGGGTGCAAGTACACCCAAGATCTACAGTAAAGCATGCTCTGTTCTGGCTGTAGACATCCCAGCCAATCAGAGCATTGCTTTACTGCACAAGTTTTGCATGCTTAATTTCCTGTTGTGCAGAAGCGGCTGTGGCATACCTGGTATGGATGAAGTGCTCAATTAGGTCCGCTCAGTCCGCATATCAAGAAGGCAGCATCAGCAATTTGGTATGGCGAGAACCTGCATTGGAGGGAGCTACTTGGGAGAGAGGAGATCACTCAGTCAAGAGAAAATCGAGTGAGGGAGAGACAGCCTTGGTGTAACTGGACTGAGCTGAGTCATGGCCATGGTGTGGATCCGATCTTGAAAGGGAATTTAACAGCAGCTTGGTGGGTTCATAATTGTTCCCAGAACAGAAGGTCTGAAGTTTTCTGGTTTGTAATGTGAGTGCAATTGAGGATTTTATTTCTCACACTACTTTATTTTACAGGTAAGTAAATGCTCTAACTGAAGTGCAGGGCAAGGGTGTACTGTAGACGGGGGGGTTAAGTTTAGCATTACTTATTAGCTAATGTTGAATAAATTGTGTTGTACCATAATTGTCTTGTCAGTTAAGAAAGACTAGAGTTTTTAGTAGTTTAGAGTCAGTATTTGGTTTTCATTCATGTGCAGCTGGAGTCGGGAGATATGTTTTTTAAATGCATGTGGTGTGGCAGTAATATTTTATATGATTTTCCACATTTAAGGAAGGTAAACAATGTGAATCGATGGCACTCCATCTCCTTCTCTATTGCTGCAGACTGAGGAGTAACTAGGTTACAGTTTAGTGCTGATTTCTGGACATCAGGATTGTAGTTTTGTGTTTTCATGACGAAATTTAAGTTGCCTTTTTCCTGTTTATTTTCAGGTTGTTTGGGGTGCTGTTTGGAATCATGTTCCTATGTACAGTTTTTTTTTACCTTCTGATCTGGCATATAGTATAGTGCATGCTGACCATCTGCCTATCAGGCACATACCCACATAATTACTTACACTTGGAAAGGTAAGATACCCTCATAGCACTGGTGTTTTTGTTTTAGATATAAACAGGGGATACCTTACATTTATTGGAAAACAAAAACCGACCAGTAAACGTTCTCTTAAGCAGCACCAGGTATTTTAAGTTTGATTACATACCACTTAAAAATTTACTGTCCCTCAAAGTTCTACATTGAAAGGGTATGTCACACATTCAGTATTTTTAACCGATATCCATGGCAAAGAGAACAGAATCATGTTTATTAAGCAAAATTAATTTTTGTAGGAAAAAAATTGTACTTTTTAGCCACTCTATGAGCTTGCTAATTTAAGTTATTGGTTGCTGTTGATTTGCGCATTTGTTACACATTATGAGAGGCTGTGTTTCTTAGTTTGGAGTGTGTAAGATTGAGAGTTGTGGTCACAACAACCCACAATAACTGTGAATGCAGTGTTTGAGGCACAGATCTTCTTCTTCTTTTGGCTTTTCCAGGTTAGGGGTCGCCACAGCGGATCACCTGTCTGCTCATGATTGGCAGTGGAGTTTTACAGTGTCGAGTTGCCAGCCCGGCGCCCAACCTTCCACAGAAGGCACACACATACATGCACTCACACCTAGGGCCAATTTAGAGTGTCCAATCAACCTACAGCATGTCTTTAGGATGTGGGAGGAAACCGGAGCACCCGGAGGAACCCACGCGACCACAGGGAGGACATGCAGACTCTGCACAGAAGGCACCCCAGCCGAGGATCGAACCGGAGAACCTCTTGCTGTGAGGCAGCAATGCTAACCACTGCACCACCATGGCCGCCTGTTTGAGGCACAGATAATGACAATAATTAGAGTTATAAACTTATTTTACTTCAGCAAATGTATATTAGTTCACATTCTCTTATTCTGCCAGTGTCTTGAGTTAATAGTACTAATATTTTACAAGGGTCCCTGATTATTTCTGGATTTGTCCCTGAAAGCAAGTTTACTGCAGTAGCATGAGAAGTGTGACAGGTAGAAGTCTAAGTTAGATTAGTTGTGGGACTAGCAAAGATTGTTTAGCTTGCATTCTTTGTAGTTCTAGTACATTGTTCGATTATTCATGATCATAGTTTGTTTACCCATTATTTGCTTATTCATGATGTTCATTTGTTTACTGATTTCAATTCCTGTTTCAGACTTTCAGTATCACCCAAGCTTGCTTCCCTCTTTCTCTGGGTGCATTGCAACATTTCCTTCCAAGATGTAGAAGTTGCAGACAGTGTGGTGATACAGTGTGTCCATTTCTTAATTTATTATAACAGCTGAGCATTTGTGGACCTTGGGACAGGACTGCAGTTTATGTTGTGGGTTTCTAGGTGATTTTGAGAGCTCTGGTAGTATCCAAGCAAGCTGTCTCCCTTTCTGTATTAGTGGGAATACATTTTTCTATTATCTAGCCTACTGATCTTGTTAGGACCCAAGAATGTATAGGATTATAAGTTGCTGTAGCTGGTTGTCACTAACTTATTCATATTGACGTGTCAATGTATATAATTCTTTAATAAAAATGCTTAAAATTATGCCCTGTCTTTGTGTAATTGAATGAATGGGTGGGCGTGTCCATTAATGCACTTATTTAAGTATGCATATCTTATGTTAATTAGGCATCCCTGAATGTCCCTGATTTTAAGGTCCTTTGTCCCTGATTCTCTGAGCTGGAGGTTGAGAGGTATGGAAGAATATTTCAGTTGTTGCAGCCATGGGATATGACTCGAGTCCCTGGGCATTCTTCTGTTACCACCTTCCTTATAGTGACACTTGTATATTTGATGGCTATGTCCAAGGATTTGTTTTATACAAGGTATCCCATCATGCCTATTGCAAGTCCCATAGTCCCACCCACAGCTATGGTCCCACTTGTGGTAGTGTTCTAGAAGCTTTTTTTCAGCAGGATAAAAGCTGACTAGACTTAGCACCTTAATACAGGCAGTAGTACTGTCTTCAGAGGCACATACCTCTTTACCATTGCTGTTTTAATGCATATTTGTGGTAGGAAAGTGCAGCATCTTGGGTTACACATTAGCTGAAATCACTTTTTCCAAGAAATTTTAATTGACTCTGCATTTAATAAAATATAAATAGAACAATTACTTAATAACCAAATTAAATAATTAGCAAAACAAGTGGAATATTTAACGTTTTCAGCATTTACAACCAGAATTTCTATTTTGAGAAAAAATGTATAATATAAACATATAAAATAATACAGCTGGATACACTGTGTACAAATTGTGCCTAGACTACGTGTACTGATAGCCAAAGCTAATGTGTTTAAAACATCTCATAACATTTAGAGGCCATCCAGGAAAGTACTAGTGAACATTTTACTTTTGAAGCTGAAATCATTCTTGAAGGATGCCGTTTATGCAGGCTGGATACATTGTGATTCTAGGACTGTAGGCCTTAAAAAGCAGATTATAATTAGATCCTGATTTCTAAATGCCACTGACAAAATAGTGTGTGCTTTATCATCTCTGCTGCACATCATAAATCCAAAGTACATCAAGAAGTAATTTCCGTTCCTGGAGTCTTGCATTCTAGATAGATTTGGCAAAATGAGCTGTGTGGCACTTAACTTACTGGTTTGGTTTCAGATATTTGCTTTACCCTATTTTGTCCAGTTTAAGACTCGTCTTTGTTTGAGTCATTCAAGAAAAAAACTTGTTTCTTTCATATTTCCTAGACAGAAGGCTGAAATACCTTGTATAGACTCAGCTGACCCAATGGTTAGCAATTTTTTTTATATTTTACATGAATGTTAATTCTTCAGTCATGCAGATGTGAACATACTTTTTTGGCATATCTTACTACCTACAGAATCATTAGTTTCCTCTTATCCAATACAAATTTCAGTAAATAAATCTTGTTTCTTTTTAAACTAAAATAAGTCACTTCATTGTAATTTCCTTCACTGACTAGCATCACCTTCACCAAAGAGGAGAACATGAAAGTTGACAGCTCACAAACTTATGTCTTGGTCTATTATTAACATGTACATTCTACCCATCATGTATTTCTCATCCCTGTGCACAGTAAATTAGGTGCGACTGTGTTCTTTCTGTGGCTCCCAGGTAGTAATTGAATTCTTTTAAATGAATGTTATTTCAGAACTATTCCACATAATCTTTCAAAAACCTTACATTCTTGTAAAATATTTATATTATATGTCAGATACAATGCGTGAACATAGCAATCAACTTCTTGGCACAAAAAATCTGGACAAAGAAAAAAATTATGGGGGGGGGGCAAAGCCACAAAAATAGGGACCTATTTTAAATATTGCTTTTATAAACTTAGAAAGTTACTAGAATAAGAGGTCTTGTGTTACCATGTATTTTCTGCAAGATATGAAACCTGAAACTCAAATGCCTGTCATTTTATACTGAATTCAGTCCTCAATGATTTGCCACAAAAATCCAGAAAACCACAAACTGTATTATGAACACATTGAAAATATGAGGCAAAAATCTAGACATTCTGCAAAAATTTGGACAGTTGAGAGGTGTGTGCTAGAACAGTCACATGACAGCTAAGCAGCATACAACCATGCATGCAGAGCAACTGCATGAGTAGTTTAAAAAAAAAGTGAAAAAATAAATGTCCTGGGGAAGAAGGCATAACAACAGAATTTTTCTTCTGACTGGCATGAACATTTGCTCTTTCAGGATCAAAACCTGGCTGTCAGAGAGTAAATCTTGTCATAATTCCAACAACTCAAGGCATTTTTTTTCTATACAGTGTTGTCAACATGCCATATAGGGCACACGATTTGTGAAGACTGGCAAAGCCAAAATTCACAAACAAAGTTGTCTAGCCCTACAGTAAAAATATTTTACATAACTAAAGTCAGACCCAAACCACATACTGCATGTATCCTGTATCTTCATTTTGGAATATGGAGTCTATTATTATTGTTGTTGTTCTAAGAACGTGTTTTTGTGGAAAAAGAGCAAGTTCAAAATATGGAAAATATTTTCTTCATATGTCGCTGTTTTTATGAAAAAGGGTATATGCATAAAAAGTAGTATTTGTTTTATAGATAGTTGCAGATTAAAGGCTTTTGTATTGGCACTACCCTGAGACACTGCTCATTTTAGAGAGATTTGCATGCTGAATCTTTATCCTCCCGGTGCTGTCATTTTTTTATTTTAAAATTATTTTGTTTTGTTAAATATAAAATACATTTTTTTTGGATTTCTTTGTAATACTGCCTAGATGTGAAAAGTATTTGTTATATAAAAATAGTTATTCCATCGATTTTGTGCTGAATAGCATGCAGTGGGATTTAGAAACATGCCGTGCACGAGGAGATGCTGAAAGTTACAATATGGCTATCAGTTAAGAAGTAGGAATTTCACAACCCAAGCAGTAACTAATTAAGAAACCCACTCTTGGACATAACAGGCTTGTCAGAGAAAGAGGTTTGCATGTAAATGTAGCTATGGATTACTCAAATACCAATATCAATGCATGTATGCATGTATGAGTCTATGTGCGTGTATGTATACTACATCGCAACACTACAAGAAAGGCTGGAAGACACAATAATTGGCTCCCAGTTATGTTTATATGCACTTTTATTCATTGATATCAGGTGTAAATGGGATTATAGGAAAGTCAGAAAAGGGGAAACAGCAAGCCAAAAAATATACACAATGACTCAGGGGAGGGTACGTGGGAAGGATATAAGGGGAAACCTGAGAATGGAAAGAGGGAAGAGGTATGGAAGCAGTGACACACAAAGACAAACAGAGGTGCTGACACAAATGGAGGTCACAGTGGATATACTGACATATATACAGATAGAAGGCAAACAGTGATGGGAAAGAATGGATTACAGACATTGTGAGGGTGACTCATAAGGAGGGTGAGCATAGGATAGGGTGATTACCCAACTCCTGACTGTGCAGCCTGGGTTGGGCTAGGCTAAGAAGAGGTCAGTCACCAGAGTGACTGCCCTTCCCACTGGCACTAAGTCCTGCCTCAGATTGTGGAAACAGCATTGCCAGGTAGTGGAGCAACTCTGTAAGCCGCAAAAGGATCTCCTCCAGGTGGCCAATATGGGCCTCAGGATACTGGTCCACAACATGCTTGATCACATACTCCAACTCTTGCTATGCAATGAATTGTGACCTCCTCCATTGTAGTATCACCAATAGGGGAAAAGAACACTCCTGTCCAGTGAGCAACTGTTTAAAGCCACTGAGGACAGCTAGAGATCACAGCCTGCCACAGGACCTCTATCATCCAGTGAAGAGGGCTAGCCTGAGGCTGATGGTGTGCTTGAAGAAGAAGAAATAGCTGGTGGCAGAGTTAGGACTTGTGTGCACCATAGGACAGCTGTGAAAATGCTGCAAAAAATCATAAAATAAATAGAAATAGAACAACAAACAGTGATAAAGAAAGAGAGAAAAGGACAGTGATAAAAAAAGAGAGAAAGACATTCCTTTGAGTTTTTCAGATGATTGGACGTAATGGTACCTACTGGTGTACTGCACAGCTGCAAGGTATGCTACTGTGCCTGGGATGATACTGCTAACTGAGCATATAAATTGAAATATCCTTATTGGATGATATACATGCAGGTGTGCAGTGGTAGTGATGTCATGGCCAAGAGCTTGGGTGTGGTGTGTGTGTGTTTGTGTGTGTGAGGCTACACCGTTAGGATGGTGATGTGATCATAACAGGCTGTTGAGGGTGTGTGCAGGAATGACCCTGTGGGTATGTATTATAAGGACAGGGTCAAAGACCTACTATGTGGTTTAGACAGTGTTAATTGTTATGCAACCCAGTGTGCGTGTGGTGCCAGTGTGTTGTACCAAACACAGACAGACAATTTATTCCAACAAAGACAGCTATCAGCAGGTGTTGGCAGCCACTGTACCACAGTTTGCCACACATCAGTAGATAGACCAGTGGTATAGCACAGATGCCAGATGGTGGTAGCTCCAGCATGGGCATATGAATGAGTGATGCATGTCAAGATGCAAACCTGTGTCCTCCCTTCCATCTTATGTCTACCTGGCATGTGGAATTGTCTATAGTTCATGAATGTGGCAATGTCTCTGCATGTCAAGTAAAGTGAGGGAAAAGGGGAAGCTGCCTAGGCAAACAGATGCTGGTATTTTCCTACAAATAATGAATGTGAGTATCCCCTGAACATGTATGTGCATGTCAATACTCAAAGCATCATACGTGTACAAAAGTTGTCATTGTGTACATAGCACTGTGACATATATGTGTCGTGTAACAATATTTTCATAGGTAGGTACTAGGCTATTAGCCCTGGGGCCTATATAAGCCTAGCCAAAAAGGTCCCCTGGCTTTCGCCACCCAATTATTTTCCTGTGGCCCTATCAAGCAGTGTCACAGAAGTGATCCCCGGGGTGAATTTTCTATTTCCTATCCAGTTGTCGAGATTTTTCTTAAAGAGGGCCAATGAGGAGCTTTGCTTGATATGAATGGGTAGTTTGTTCCAGAGTATGGGAAGTCTCTGGGACAGGAATCTATCCCTCCAGCATGTTCTGTTTATTGTGGTGACAAGGTTTAGGTCCCTGGAGCATGTGGTTCAGAGAGATTGGGATTTCTTTAAGTGTAGCATATCCAACAGCTCTGGGTTTGACATAGCTTTGTATGTTAGACAGATATCGCTGCTGAGTAGGCAATATGTGACGGAGTAGAGCTGGAGTTTTTTGAGACAGTCTGCGTATGGCATCTGTTTGAGGCCAGTAATCCTCTTAGTGAGGTATTTCTGTGGCCTTTCCAATTGTTGTAGGTGTCTTGTGAGATGCATGCCAAACTGGGTATTGTACTCTATAATGGGTCTGATGAGGAATGATTACAGAGGAACAATGACCCCCATTTTTCTAGAGGAGAACCCTTTTGTGATGAGGTGTGCCATGTAGAAGGATTTCCTGACTACTGTGACAATGTGGTTATCAAAGGAGAGACTACTGTCCACCTGAGTCCCAAGGTCTCTTATCACACTTTGTGTTTAGTGAGCTACCGCCTATGTGGTAGTTCATGGGTATTGAGATTTTCCCAAAGGGAATGACAATGCACTTCTTGGCATTGAGCTTGAGGCCATGACTTTGACACCAAGCATCTGTCTCTGTGAAGCCCTTTTGTAGAATGTTTACAGCAGTGTATTCTTCTATGGTGCTCTAATACATCTAACTAATCAGTAATCACCTCTGTCTCTGGTGAGATGATCTGTTCTCCTCTGGTACAGGAGAGCATTCTACGTTATTTCTTCTGAGCTGAAAAACAAGAGCAGCAAGTGAAGCACACATCATTTAAATGTCCTGCAAAGGCCAATTTAACTATAAGTAAAATAACAGAGAAGAGATCATCCCTGCATACGTACGTTACATTTCAGGAGCACTTTATCTAACCTTTTCTTCACAAGAGCTGAAAATGGTCGCTGTACATAAATTACAGAAAGATCTTAGTTTCCTTACTGCACCACCTGAGAATCCCACCACCTTCGTTGCCATTGGCTAGCTCTCTTGTGGTCAGGGAAGCTGATGCTGTCTATGTGTGATGCACATCTTTGGGTGGTTGGTTAGAGTGTGCAGTACTGGTGCCACCATTGCATAAAAATAGGTGATGAGACGTGATGATAGGATGTGAACAAGGCACGGAAAGAGTTAACAAGCATCATAGTGCCTGAATATATCACTAGTTTCTGGTCTTCAGCACTTCTATGGCTCATAATACTATGACAGTTTTTCCCATATTGCCATCAAGCTCATCAGCCCACCCACACATGCCATTGTGCTTTGCAAGTACTTGTGTGAATACAAGCAGATGACCTCTTCTCATACGATGTCAGAGGTGAATTGCACATTGAGATAAAAGTGAGATGTCAACATCTATCTGAAATAGGCTCTTCAACATAATGACCATGCTAAGAGCTTAAAACTGTGTGAAAAAGCAACCTCAGTTATTAAGTTCACTGTTCTACTGAAGATTGTATAATGGCAAACTGTAGAGCTGCTGTCCACATGACAAAGTTAAATTAATACAAGCTCAAAAGGTACTAATTTCACATTTGCTGTACTACTAATACTTTATTTGTTTGTTGCCAAGGGAAGTAAATGAGAGTTTGATATTGGCTGTCAAGATGGCCAAGTGGTGTAAGGTGCCAGACTTTAGTCTTGGGAGTTTTTTTTCTTGCTGATAACTACCTCATAGCTGTTGTAGTATATGCTGTGGTGTCCTGTAAGGAAGGGTTATATCTTTCAAGTGGCTAGTATACTGAGTGAGTCCTGTAAGTACTACATGCTTGTCTATTGAGAGAACTGATACATTAGCTGTAAGTGTGATACTGTACTTGTAGTAATTTAACTTTGCTTTGTGGTCTTGTATTCCATATCCCTCCATAATGTTACTGTTTGAATGCTGTATTCATATACCATTTATAATCACCCTATCCTATGGACTGTATATGTGGGTAAGTTTGTGTGCAGTAGTAGTTGGAGGGTGGGGACGAGCAGCCTACAGTAACATTTCACACTTGTGATTGTAGGCTATGGTTTTGTAACAATAACACTTTTGTTGCCTGCTTCAGGGATCACTATAGGAAGATTTATTCTACAGTCTTTGTTGTATTTGTGGCCATCCTCTTCCAACTTCTGTACACGGGCATTTCATGTCTGGCCTGTGTTCATTTTTTGTTGTTGTAGGGGGTGGGATAGCCTCCATACATGTCCACATAAGGGCACTTATGTGGATAGTAGTAGATTATTGTATTCATCACTCTGTAGACCCAAGTCTACCTACTGTTTGTGGTTCTATACTAGTTGCATGTCCTATGGAGCTGGATGCACTGTACATCACAGGAACAGTGTATGTCACTGATAGGGAGGTTTTTAAAAAATGTCATTTCCATAGATATGGAGAGTAACAAGATGGATGCAATCACAACTGTAACCCTCAAAAGGGATTACAGATGACCTACTGAGGGCATTTACATTGCATGTCATTGGTAGAAGAAAAAAAAAAAACAAAACAAAAAATAAAAACAAAGAAAAAAAAAACTTTCAGTAATCTTTGAGGTTGCATTGTTCCCCACTATTGTGTGATCTTGGAGCTGGTGTAGTTACCTTGGGGGGGGGGGGGGGGCATGCAAAAAAAAAAGGTAATTGTTCAGATTAACAAAAATAGTTTTTGGTTGTTTTGTTTCTACTGAATGGCATTCAATGTAAATGTCTTTGGTAGAGTGATATGAATTCCTCCAAAGTATGCATGGAGACAGTATGCTTGCCTCTGTGGTCCGTGGAGATAGAAAATCCATGAGTTTTGCCAGATATACTCATGTGTGCACTAGGTATCATGCACAGGATAATGTGATCACCCCCCTGCCCCTTGTCAGTGCAGCACCCAGAAACACACCATACATGCCAGCATGACATGGATGAAAGCTGTGCATGAGGGCAGTCCGGCTTCTCATTGAAATGTCAGGACTCACAATGTGTAGCCCCAAAATGCAAAAAAAAAAAAAAAAGACAGAAGACTCAGGAGAACAGTGAATGTTGAGCATTGCATCACGTTTCTCCATTAAACTTTTTTTTTTTTTTTTTTTTTTTTGTGTGGAGGCAAGCCCACCACATACCCAAAGTTATATATAGCAACTCCAAGATTCCAACACGTCAGAGAAAAGTGAATATTCTGAGAAATGTCAATCTTAGACTTAGTAAATGTAAGTCTTTGTCATTCAGTCTTGAAAATCTGGGACTATAACTAATGAATGTCAGCATTTCAAATAGTTGTTGAGTAGTCCATCATCATTTTTTACATGGGTTCTTTCCAACACTAAGCAGTTTCATGTGTTGCTGAGTAGGGGTATGTCTTATAATTCCATGTTGTCATGCCTGAGGGTGATCATCACTGGAAAAGTAAATTCTCTCATTATATTATCCTGATGCATGCCATCCGTAAGCATGGTTAGAAGATGGTATGACACAGGAGATCTGACCAAGCCTTCCATGCGAGAGCCTGCTTGGCCCTTTCATTCCTGCCAATGGCCAAAATTTGACCTGTAAACAGGTCTGTAGGAAGGTCACAAAAATAATCACACAGATAGACATTAAAGCAACCTGCCTAGTATAGAATCAGAGAGCCACAGGTGTGGAGGGTCTGCCAACAGTGTCACCATTGACAGACACAAAGGCATTCCTGGCATCTCTGTTTGGAGGTTCAGAGAGTTCAGGAATTCATGATGGAGTTCTGGACATTAGTGCTGAATTTCTAGTCGTACTTTGAATATCCGTAAGAGATGTCCAGCTGAGTATATTTGTACATGTGGTACTATCTGCAGTGCTTTTCCAATTAAGTGTCATATAACATGTCTTCTTTGTATTTTCAAGAACAGCAGAATTACAGGCTTTGAGGCTGTCTGCTCAAGATATGTTGACTATATTTTTTCCGTAGCACTCTGTTATAAAGGAGTAGTTTCACTGGACTGTGGATATTAGTGAAGGGTTCATCCTTTGATTGAGTAATGTTGTGGTGTTTTATGGGTGCTTTATTATGTTCCTCCAGTGAGGATATAGGTCTGCCTTATGTGGGGTAACTCTGTAGTCCAGATGATGATGGTAGCCAAATCCCAGCACAGGTTGGGCGGGGAGTCATGCTGTCAGTGGTAGACTTGAGTAATGTGATGGCCACATGCCCACCAACTTCCATAGACATAGGCCCTGTGCCTGTCCAACTTACCACATCGACCTAAGTTATCACTCAAAGAGAGGAAGAAAGAGGATGACACAGTCTTGAGACAGACCTCATCTCTAGTGGCAGAATCCCTCTTAGCTGCTACCAACTCCAATGAGTGAGAGGAAGACCTCAAGGGTCAGCATTCCAGTGGCCAAGCACACCATAGGTAGTGTCCCCTTCTGAGCTGAGTATTTCCATGGCCACTACTTAGCATGAAAGTGATGGAAAAGATGATTATGATTCGTGAACAGGCAGAAAATAATACAGCCATAGCTGAGCTAGTTAGGGTAGTACAGGGGCTGGGTGAAAACATGTGGGAGTGTCTGTGCCAAATTTGCATGACAATGGACAAGCAGTGTGGAGAGCCTGTGCACTGCAGGTGTCGTCATGCAAACCCATTCATAGCAACTGCTCTTCTAATGACTGGACCATCTCCACCTACGGTGGGGAAGGGCATTGCCTCAGACCTATAATACCACTACCTCCACTTCCCCATCCAGGCTTGAGGGCACTGCAGGGTGTCATTGATGTACCAGCAGACAGAGCACTCATGTAGACACCACCTGTAGCATGTTATGCCTTTCACACTCATAGAACACTCCATCTACGTCCGATGAGAAGGCACCATAATGGACGGGGACTTTCATGGTGAGCACATTTATGTCTTGTGAGTGCCCTAGACATGTTCAGCAGACTACAGCACTGTCTGCTGGAGCTATGTGCATGCACACAGACACCAGACACACACCCACATTCACATCTGCACTGCCCACTCACTAGGGAATAAAGACAGTAACCCCCTCCTTGGCCAATTTCCATAGTTCTCAACAGTCACCCACCCATGCATCACACATACACACTGTCAGCATTTAATTCTACCCCAAAACATATACACACACACACACACTTGCTCACTGTTAACACTTGTCACTGTGGTTTTTCCTACATGTGCATATGGTGAGAACTGGGTAGCCTGTGCCTGACGTGGCCAAGCTTTGCATAGTATAGTACAGTACAGCATGGGCATAATATTAGATTCAGTATTTTTACTGTTGTATGTTATGCTTACTCTGGTACATATTTATTAACTAGATGCTGCATTTTATCCAGTGCCGTGGATTACTGCATCTACCCTCATCTCACATAGTCATTCCCTGCAACCAGGTTCGTATCTGGCATGCTGCTGGCTACAGGTTCTCTTCCTCCCAAATAATTCTGCCCTGCTGTACATATCAGCATATAGTGTAATGTTACATCCACTGCAAAGTTTTTACTGCATGTCCTAGGCCTGTACTGCACTGCACTGCACCACCAGAAACAGTGGAAGCAGACCTTTGGCAATCCAAACACACATTTAATAAAAACTTGGGTTTATGAGAGACAACAGTGTTGTGTGCATTCTCTGCCATGGTCTATGGGTTTCTAATCAGTGTCATTAGCCATGGCTTTAGGGCATATCCAGTATTGCCAATAAGATGGCCCTGTGAAAAATCACCCTACAGACTGCTGATGCAAGTCCTGTGTGTGCTAGGTGTGGGAGCCATTGTCACTGCCTGCTGACACGTTGTATATTATACCGTCTTCATCACAGACCACCTGGGTGTTGATGGAATGGAACCCCTTATGGTTGATGCACCATTGTCTCTGCTCCCCAGGTTGGGCCTTTATTGCAATATGGGTAGAGTCAATAGATTCCAACACTTCATGGAAATGGGGTATGTCATAAAATTTCTGCATGATGTTGTCTCCTTCTTTTGTGGTGCATGGGAACCACATATGCTCCCCTACATACTACATTGCATTGAGGAACTGATGGAGTATCTTTGAAGAAAGTGCCTGAGACACATCCTCCATAATCTCCTGTTGATTGGTGAAAGGTCCTCATAACTAAGTTTCTCAAAGCCACACATATCTTGGTGTCCACAGAGAGATGGCTACTCCACATATCCCACAATCCTGCATATGAGGGTGACACATCTCACCCAGTTCCTGCACAATGCCACAGTCCACGTGGTAGTGGTCCACTAATTCTGTGTTGTGGAGAGCATGGTATGTTAGGTGTAGACAGACAAGTGAGCAGCATTAAGGACAATGGTGTTCACTTCCATTACAACTGGTAGTGACAACAGCTTCTTCCATATACATATTGACTAATTTGGCAGCTACTTAGTACATGTTTTTATAGGTACTTAGCTTCTTACTAAGCCCACGTCAAAGAAGACCATTAGGAAACTCATCCACATCACCCAATCATCACCAAACATCACTCTTCTCCTTTAAACTTCTTTATTGCAGGGGGAAAGCCCCCTGATGTGAGAAGCAAGCCCCCAACACACCCCAAACATATATATACCAACTCGTAGATTACCATCCCATGAAGAAAAAGGGAATGTTCTGAGAAGTGGCCATCTAGGACTTAGTATATGAAAGCCTGTTTTTTCAGCCATTCATTCTCAGTGCTTTGGGACACCCCATTTTGGGAGTGGAATGTTGAGTGCTGTTCTGTAACAACATCAATAGATAAGATATTGTAGCTTAAGTCTTCCAGTATGGTGATTAAAACAGCAGACATTGTCTCTTCTGTACCTTCCACTTCAAGGAACAAAAGTGATTTTATATTAATCAGTGGATTACATCTCAACATAAAACAGAAGGATTACGCTGGCCATGTCTCAGTTTATCAAAGTTAATGAAGAAAAAAAACTTAGCTAAACTGAATAACAACTCCACAGCAGTGGACCAGTGCACAAGGCACCTCCAGCACAATGGATTTGGATGACATCCAGATGCCGTTGGGGAATCTGCCAGGCCAGCAACCCCAGGTTTTCCTTTCAGTAATCCTTCAATAAATAAAAGAAATGAAAGCATTGTTACAAATTTGTTTTGCTAAAACAGAAGAAAGTTTGCAATCAATAATAACAACATTGTACTGTCAATCTGAAGTAATGCAACTACTGAGTGATGACAACATTGAACATGGGGTTAGATTGAAAGCCTCTGAAGCCTGGCAGTGCTGTTTAGAAGCCTGTCTCATCTTATCTGAAGACTGTGCTAAAAGACAAGTATAAGGATAGTAGAGGTTCTTGAGCAACTTGGTGGTGGTGGTGAGGGAGCAGTATATTCATTAAGTGGATGCTCACAATGTGGATAGGTCTGGCAGCTGAAAATATTAAAATTGAGAGCGCCCAACCAGGCTCCATGGAGACCTCATTGGAGCAGCAGTACACCCCCAAGGCAAATTATAATGAGATTTAAAGCTTACGCTCTAACAAAAAGCATTGCTTCTGAGGTTGTGGAAGCCTAACATTTGGTGTAGAACAAGACTACTCATTTTGCCAGATGAAGACAGAGAGCCACCTTCATTTCAGTAGTGAGACAATGCTAGCATAATAACTATAAGAGTCAATCAGAGCAGGTTAGAAAGGATTGGCAAGAGAGAGATTGGATAAGCAATTCACAAAGAAACAATGGGAGGATATATGTATGTCTCCCAAATATTTAACAAAATCTATAAGATTTAGGATTTTTGTTTGCTAATGTTTACATGAATATCTCTATACCCCAAGTAAACTCCAGATAATTTTCCCTCAGGTAGACAGCAAATGTTAGAGGTGTCACGGGGAAGAAATAGATAATTGGGAACATGTTTTCTGGGAGTGTAGTGAGTTGGAGTACTGGGTAGGCAGATTGATGTGATGAGGGAGCTGATTTTTCTGAGGTATGATACAGATTCGGAATTGCCTAGACATGCTTTGTCTAATTATGGTGTCTGTCAAAAAAGCAATTACTAGAAAATGGACATCAAAATCTAAACCAACTATACTAGAAGTAGTGAATATAGTAACAGAGATAAAATAACTAGAACTGAGATCCTTAGAAAAGGGTGGGAGCAAACTACATAGGAAAAAATAGGAATTGTGGGAACAATACATACAGGGGAGGAATAAGGCTTAAAAGAAGCCAGGACTTAAATGAACTATGTAATGTTTGACTGAAAATGATTGGGTAGATTATAAGTGATGTATAATGTTTGCAACTGGGAGTGTGTCATTTATATAAATGTAGATTGCCTATGCTGTCAATGATGGTTTAATAGAGATTTTTCTTTAAAAAAAGGCAGGAAATGAATCATTTGTGTGATGTTGCTTAGGTTATATGATATACAGCAATATACGTGAAGTATATTATTTGTAAACATGAACTTGTTAATGCAGTTTGATTGCTATTATATAAATGTAAATTTGCATGTGTCACAGGTGATAATTCAGTAAAGGTGTTGAAAAAATGCTAGCCATTAAAACATAATGTTCAGGCTCTTATACACAGCAATGCTGACTATATTTTTCCCTGGAGGCATGAAGACATTTCAGGATCTGGAGAAAACAAAGGCTGCACTGGGAATTTCACAGCAGGTGGACCACATGTTGTATAAGAGTTTCATGTAAGCCAAAAGGAGACTACAACAGATCTTTTTTCTCAAGCAATGGGTGAAATTATTCCTCTGTTCAAAAGACAATCAGTGTTAAGAGAAAGGGCTGTGATCCTCATGGAGAAAAGAAGATGCCTTAAGAAGCATAAAAGTATGTCGATACATTACAGCATAGAGTCAGTTTACTGCACAGCAGACAGGATGCTTGCTTCTCTTTCCTCGGAAGCCAATGTTTAACCTGCTTGTATGCAAATTTGTTTAAAAGATGGTTTTATACATTATGTTCAGGAGGAGGCGGAGGAGTGAGGTTTAAAGAAGGGCAGGAAATTAGCAATTTATGTAATATTTGATTGATAACAGTTATACAGAAGAACATACGTGATGTGTAATGTATGCAGCTGGAAACATATCATTACGGTTAATTTTATACAAATGTATGTTTGTCTGTATCTTAAGTGATAATTTAATAAAGCTGTGCAAAATGTTTTCTAGGTTATTCTTGTATTTTTATGTTTCACCTGCTGGTTCTTAGCATTAAGCAAGTGAAAATCAAGTATATTCAATGAGTAGCAAAAAAAGGGGATAGAGTGCTTCCATTACAAATAAAATATGAGTGTAATAATAAAAGGAAATTGGTTCAGGGGGTTGTCTTCAGGTATTATACACATATATATTATCACCTGGAAGTCCTTACTAATTGGAAAAGCTATGACAGGTAACTGTAATGCAGTCCCATTTTAAGGAAACCTGGTCCATGCTACCCTGGAATGTAAATGATATGAGTAACCCAATGAAATGGGACAAGATATGCACTGTGATGAAAAGGACTGGGGCAGATTTGGTAGCACTCTTGGAGCCCCATTTAGATTAGAAAGGACATAAAATTCAGGGGTCAGGCTATTATGGCTGAACACTTAGTTTACCCAGGAGAGAAGAAAAAGGGAGTGATATTATTTTCCTGAACTTTTCATTTTGTAATTCAGTCTAAGATCAGTGGTCACACAGGAAGATTTGCAGCATTTTGGGGGAGAGTGGGCCAGCAAACACTAACCTTTGCTAACCTTTATTTGCCCGTGGGTTTAAAACTGAGAGAATTAAAACTGATATTAGCATAAATAACAGCCTTTGTGGAGGGAAAAGCCTTGGTCATGGGAGACTGGTATTTGTTAATGTGTTATGATATCAAAGAAGATGATCTTGGAGAATTCATCAGACAGAGGAGACATGTAATATTCCCCAAAAGATAGACAATGATGGTCAAGGCTAGATAGAATTTGTATAGTTAATGAAAATAAATACTTGTTATGCAACCTACAAACATAACCAGTGACTGTATCTGACCATACTTCGTCAAACTCGCATTAGATAAAACAGTTTTGGGTATATATCCAGAAACCAACAAAATATGTAGATACCAGAGTTAGTCCAAAAGTTTAATCAAAAACATAAGCTCTTTTGTTCATTAGGCATCTACATTTTTTTTATGTTTTTGTATCTTTTAAGTTTATGTAGTTGTATTTTTGCTGTGATTCAGGTAATATCTCTAAACACTGGAGGTTCCCAGGATATACCTTAGAAAACTTAATATTTATAAGTTGGTTAACTGATGTACTAAAGCCGTTTGTAGAAAGGATGTCAGGTGTCTCATTAACCAAGTAGGACAGCTTTAAAGCAAGAACCAGGATTTTAACCTGAGCCCAATTTACCCAGGCTCAAACTAAAAGAACTGTGCACCATACTGCCCTACTACAAGAGCCAAGAGCCTTGCAACTACAATCTAGAACCCTCTAGAGACCAGGAAAGGGAAAGAATCAAAGAACTAAGATCTGAGCTTTAAAATAAATTAGACTAGAAACTGATTTTTTAAAAGCAGGCCATGGATACTTTTTTTTTTTTGCTACCATTTCAAAAGCTCTGAGAATATCAAGTGGTGAAGTGTAGAAAATGACAAGCCACAAGATTAATGACTAAAACTTGGGAAAAAGAGTGAATGAATGGCAGTTAATGCCAATGAGAATATTAAAAGTCCTTAGACAATATTATCTGGAAATATATACTCTCTCCAACCTAATCTCCCCCAAGAGAATAGTATTACAGGCTACTCACATAAAAAGCATTCCCATCTCTGACTAGAGACCAAAAAGAGAGTCTTATGGCCGATATCACAAAAGAAGAACTGAAGGCTGCATTAGATTCCCAAGAATGTGGTAAGTCCTTAGGACCCAATGGGATTCTGATAGAGGTATGGAGATATCTTGGAGAATACCTAGAAGAAATTTGTCTAAAACCAATGAGTCATATACTTCATGGGGCACCTCTCCCAGATTGCTGGAGGCAGGTAGTTATAGTGGCCATCTTAAAGGAAGGTAAAAAGCCTTCATTCCCAGAATCATGCCATCTAATTTCAATTCTTAATCAGACTTACAAATTGCCTGCGACTATAATGGCCCATATACTGGTGAAAAATGTTTCCAGTGTTATTCATGGAGATCAGTACAGGTTTGTGGGAGGAGACAAATTTAGTAACACCTTAAGGACTATGATTATGCTAGAAGATACATGTATAAGTGGTAAACCCTTTCTAATATTAAGCCATAATACAGAAAAGGCTTTCAACATGGTTAATTGGACATATATGTTTAAGTTTTGGAAAAGAGGGCTTTCCCAGATTTTTCATTGATTTGATCCAGAGGGCATGGTTAAAACTAAGAGGAACTAGAAGAGGCTGTCCCATCCCCCATGTTGTTTGCTTTATACCTAGAATCTTTAGAGCAGGAAATGAGAGCTTCCTATACAGAATTATTATTGGGAGGATATCCATCTGAAATGTTCACCTTTTGCTGCTAATGTCTTACTGACCTTAAAGTCAGAGAGATCCTGCTGTGCAGCAACTTTATTTTGTAATTTGATACCTAGTTAAGTGAACTGGTTCAAAATACCCTTTTCAACCATTACTGAAGTCAAACACAAATAAAAACAAAAAAACATATATAGTGATTATACATGCGTAGATGAGCTTATCGTCTGGTAAGTATATCAGTTAGGATGTGCACAGATGAGATTTATATAAAGAATTAAAGATTAAAGCTTACATGGTACACTGTATGCCTTTTAATGAAATGCACTGCTAGAGATATTTGTTCATTTCCTGTCATTGTCTAATCATATTCCTTTTTAGTGTTTGATACGGTGGACCCTGAGATCTTAACTTGACTGTTTGATTCATTACTGTAATACCTCAGGTGTTGTATGGCAGTGATTTGCCTCCTACCTTTTCAGTCATCCTCATACAGTTGTGTCAGAAGTTAACACCTCCTCAGCCTTCCATCTTACGTGTGGGGTGACTCAGGGTACAGTTCTGGGATTACTACTGTTTGCTTATTGATTTTGGAGACTTTATTCAAGGGAGAGTGCTGAATTTCCTCTGTTATGCAGAGTACATGCAGCTCTTACTCTTCTTCCTTCAGATTTCATATCAGATTTAAACAAACTAGTTTTAGACTTGAAATTATCCATAACTTGGTTTGCAAACTCAACCCTTCCAAGGCAGTCACTATGGACATTCATGTGTCACTATTCACAACTCTTCTGCTGCAGTCCCCCACCCCATCCCAGGCATCAGCTGGAATTTATCTTGGCCAAGTGCTCATGTTTTCATGTAAGAAGTAGTGACTTATTCCAAAAGCAGATCTGCCTTTTATTATGTATGCTCCATTCTCGAATGCTGTAATGCTCTCAACCTATAGGGCTCCTGGACATTGAACCTGACCTTCTGCAACTGGTGTATAATTCTGCAGCACGACTACTAACTCTGGTCTTTCTATACCAACATACTGTGCCACTCCTTGTTGAGACTGAACTGGCTTTCAATTCCCATCCTTGTTTTTCCTGTTCTGCATGATTTGGGTCCGCTTACTTTAAGGAATAACTTAACTGGTACTGGCCTTCTTGTACTTTGTTTTCTACCACCCTTGGACTACTGGAGGATCCAATGACTTATTTATATCTTCTGGGGAATGTTGCTTTGCTTATGAGGGCCTTTGAGATCTACTCCAACCTCCTGCAGCTTTAAGACTGCATTAAAAACCTACCTTTCTATGTTAACCTTGCCTGAATCTAGCATTTGCCTCCTTGTGATCTGATCTAACTGAACTTTTTTCTGACCTGTATTATTACTAAGTGCCTCAGTTTTATTTTCTGTTTTATCTATTTGTTTTACTATGTTGATCAGTGTTTACCATATTTAGTCTTTGTAATAGTGCCTACATAATGTGCACTTAAATAAATATGAATTTTGTTTATGTATTTGTTTGGTGCTGGACCATTTTCAGCCACAACCTGGGCCAACTGGCAAAAACAGTTACAGTTAAAGGTGTACATAAAACAAAACCTGTATAAAGCAATAGCAGTTTCACATAAATATACCACATGTTTACATAAGACATGTCAATTGAGAATTAATCTGACTTTATAAGTGTAAAGCATATACTTTCAGCTAAACACCAATTCACTTTCAGCTAAATACCAATTCAGGCATACCAAGGACAAACACTTTAGTTCAGTTTTATTTACTTTTGTAGTCCCACTAAGTATGGCCGATTTTAAGTAGAGACCCATACAAATTATGGCAGATTTAGCCAGGGCACTTGAGGGGGGGGGGGCATGAACAGTATGGAGGAATGTTCACTGTGGCTCCGAGCAAAATACTAGCTCTGGAACCAGATGAAGTACTAGGAGTAAATGAATTATGTGCAGATGTATTATTGACTACAGAAATGTTAAGAATAGGCCAAAGGTGAGATAGTAAATAGACAGAGCCTTTCTCAGTTAATCTCAAAAGCACAGTACACTGAGTTTGATTGTGAACAATGTAGCCAACTTACTGGGTGACAAATTCAGCTGTAACTTTCCTCCCACCTCTCTCCATCTGTCACTCAACATTTAGCCAAAACTGTCTCGCCTCAAGCTGTCACACAAGAACAAGTCCTAAAAGCAGTAGCAGAAGCTAGAAATACTGCATCAATGGGTCCTTGCAATATCCCTGTATGTGTCTTAAATAGCATGCAGCATGATTTAGCCACAGCCATAAATAAATAATTAATAAATTAACATAGATAATTTGAAGGGACCCATGCATGGGATGAAGCATGTAGGAGCTGCCTCTGTTCATTAGTAGCATAGGGGGCAGTCCTGGAGTACATTTTCTATTTCCTATCCATAGATCTGTAGATCTGTTGCACATGAATATGGAATGGGATGGCCTTTGTTTTACATGGATAGAGACTCTGTTCTTGTGCAGCAGTACCCCCGTGAGATAACCTTACCCCTCCAAATATTCTGTTGATGTTGCAAAAGAGATTTAGATCCCCAGACCAAGTATGTCATATGCCGTTTGACTTGCTAATATGCAGTAAACCCATCAGTAGTGGGTCAGAGGATGCCTTGTATGCCAAGTCTGTAGGATGCCAACTATAGTGACACTGCTTTGAGTTGGCCCATGTTAGACATATTGTTTAAGACCTTTTATCCTTTTAGTAAGGTATCTCTGTAGGTGTTCCAGATGTGGCTTGTGTCTGGACCAATACATGCCAAAGGGAGCATTATACTCAATGATTATCCTAATGAGGGCTGAGAAGAGGACAATGACATTCCTAGATCTAGATACACTCTGCTTATAAGGTGTACAATATAAAAGTACTTTCTTATGACAGTGGCACATAGTTGAAAGTTAATTCACTACCCACATAAGTTCCCAAGTACCAAACAACTGGGACAACTCTTAGGGGCATATTGTTAATGTGGTAGTTCCCTGGGGTAGATGACTTCCCAAATGATATGATAAATGCATTTTTGGCATTTAGTTTTTAGACCATGATTTTGGTATCAGTTATTGGTTTGGGACAAACCTTCCTGCAGGATTGCTAGATAATTTGGGGATTCAATGACTGCTCCTAGCTTGCAATCATCTGCAGACATAGTGAACCAGAGTCTTTTGGTATTGGCTTTTACTTCAGAGAAGTAGATTCCAAACAGGATAGTCCCAACACAGAACCATGGGGGACTCCACTAGTGGCTGGTCTCTTTGTGGAAGTAGCTTCCCATATTGTGGCTTCCTGCATTCTTTGGGTAACATAGGGATTTATTCCAAGTTTATTTAGCTTTTCTACTATGCCTGAGTGAGGAATTATGTTAAAAGCTTTGGCCAGGTTGAGACATGTGTTGTGTACCATTTTACTTTCATCCAATGCTTTGGTGATCTGTTTAAAAAATTTCCACCAGGTTTTTGTGAGCTTGACCTGCCCTTGACAAATCCAAATTGAGATGGGTCCAGCCTTTGGAGGGTGCCTATGTCTTTCCATGGTTTTGCATACGAGGCTGAGCAGACTTATGGGTGTGTAATTTCTTGGGTTTCTGAAAGGTCCTCCCTTATGCAGGGAAATGACTGTAGCTGTTGTCCATTTGCTTGGTACAAAGCATGTATGAAGGCTGAAGTTGAATAGTGTAGTTAGGAGGATCCCAGTTTTTCTCAATAGCATATGGGATAGGTAAGCTCGAACACCAAATAGGATAGGGTAATTCAAGCACAACAATGGAAATTGGATAAGTTTACAATGGCCCACAAGGGTAGCTAACCTAGTACTTTCATATGAACTTATGACAGAAAGCATTAAAAGAGCTATAGCAAAATAAAGCAAAAAAACTTCCCACTACAAATCCACCCACATTAAAAGACTTAATAAAAAAAAATCCGCAAGGAACTACAATGATCATCAGAAGGACCAAAACTCAATGTGAGCTGAACCTGGTATCAGAAACCAAAGACATCTACATATTCTTCTGGACTTCATGTAGGAAATGAGAACTAGCACCTTGCCATGTGCTGAGCTAATCCAAAACAGCATTACCCACTGTGACTGTAAAACATAGAGCTATATGTCTGCAAGTATGTTAACTGATTTTACTCCAGAAAAAGTCACAGAAATTTAAAAACAATAAATAAATAAAAACAGTCCCACTCACCTCCTAAGACCACCGTGGAACATGTCCTAGTTGGATCTGAAATAACATGAAGAATAATTTAGCCACCCCTAAATAAATGAATAAATTACTGTAAATAATTTGAGGGGACCGATGCATGGGATAAAGCATTTAGGAGCTTTCTCTACCCCAGGGAACTACCACTTTAACAGTTTACTCCAAAAAGTTGTCCCATTTGCTCATTATTTGGAAATTTATGAGGGTTGTACTCTTTAAAACTAACAGTATCACTTCCATGGGCATAGACATTTTACCTGAGGCCTAATTAATAATACTAGATAAGCCTCACTGAATCCCTTCTGCACTTGTTTTGACTTAAGCATATCCCAAAGGGTGTGTCACAGTAGTCTGGGAAGATGACTGTACAAAAGGCACCAATACTCTGTCTCCAGGAATTACAGGCCCACCAACCCAGCTAGCCTAGTTTGTAAGAGCATGGACCATATCATGTCTCACTTCTTAAACTGCAGTGTTAGAAATCTTATTCAAATAGACCCACAACAGTTTGGATTTGTGAAGGGTGGATCATGCCTTCTCAACTTGGTAAATTTCTTTCAAAAGGTTAAAGAGACAGTGGACAGTGTCCACTCAATTTACAAAGCCTGTCTCCATTTGGCCATTGCCTTTGACGCTGTATCCTATGCTGGTATTGCAAACAAGCTAGAAGAACTAAAGGTAGACCCTTACAATTAAGATGGATTTCAAACCGGTTAAAGGACAGAACTCACACAATAAAGGTGACAGATGTCACATCACAAAGTAAGACAGTAAGCAATGGGGTACCACAGGTCTCTTTTCTAGAATCCTTCCTTTATGGTATATGCTTGTCTGACCTCCATGCCACAAACCCTGACCTATGGCTAAGCATATTTGCCAATGACCGCAAGCTAGGTGTCATTGTCTGTTTTCCCGTTAGTACAGAAGCACTTGAGTAAGAATTAGTCCTTACAGACCTGTGGTGTACAGAGAATGGGCTCAAACTGAATGCAAAAAAAGTGCAGCATTGTTACCTTTGGGAAACATCCATCATTTACAGCTAGCTTACAGATAACTAGTAACCCACTACATACAGAATCAGTAGTCAGGGATCTCAGCATCTGTGTTGACATTTCCCTAATATTTGACCACCATGTTGCAGTGGTAGTTAAGAAATCCTTCTGTTTAGCACATCTGATTTCCAAAGGTATCTCTTCTAGGTCAAAGGATGTTGTCGCTCTGTGCTCTGCCCTAATTAGAACAGTACAATGCCCCCTTCATCATGTACTTAGCCTAAAAACCTTTAAATACCACTAACAGACTGGATGCTCTATCCCTGCACTTACATCTGTATAAACGCCTGCATGGATAAATATGCCTAATATGCATTGCTAGGAGAGACTCCACCCTAACAATCTCTCATACCTTCATGAATACACAGCACCTGAACCAAGAACATGAACCTCCACTAATATTTAAATAAAATATGTCAGAGTAATGGGTTTCTTTACTCAACAGTTGTGCCATTTCTGCAACAAATTGTCTCTGCATGTTAAGCAGAGTGACACCCTTACCTCTTTCAAGACTAACCTTGATTGGATGAGTAGCCACAAGTTCATTCCTGGCCTGACATGCTTTACTTCATGGAAGTGGGGGGACATCTTGAAGGGGTTATTTTGCAAGGCATACATAGCCTTCAGACATAATTATCTTGTATCTCCCATGATCCCATTACAAAGCAAAGATCCCAAGAATGAGTTGGATTTTTTCATTTCAAGGTGTAAAAGAAAGGTGTCTTCTCAATAAATGTTTTACAGAATTTTATGGAAGATAATAACATGGCTCTAATGGCCTGATGGAAACTGAAAATGTCTGTCATGTAAATTTGACAGAAGAATAGCTATAATCTGAAGCAAACATCTGAGATTAGTAATTAAGGATGATAGGCATGAGACCTAAACCCTGGGCCAAAACTCATAAAGAAAAACAAGTCCCTTTATTCTTAAGACTGAGTCCCTGAGCATCACTGACATTGGAAAACTATGCAGTAAACCATAAGGATTGAAGGTCTGGGTGAGGCTTGCTGGATAGTCTCATATGGAAAGGAGACAATAGGAAAATACACTTCCTGTGGCCAAAAAGGCAGTCAGAATGACTTTGACTTTGCACTGGCTTTTTCCAGAACCTTAGAGGAAAAGTGAAAGGCTGATTGTTACTTAATAACTTGTTTCCTTAGGTTGTTGCCAGGAATGTGAAACCAGTTTATACATGACTGTTATGAGTGACCATTACCATAGTACAGTCCATCAGATCTCAATGTCTTTATTGGTATTCTAGATAACATAATGCAATGCAAAACTAGGTACTATGTACATATGTGTGTGTATGCATGTGTGTGCATGCATATGTACATATGTATATATATAAACACACATAAGAGTGAGCCAAAACAATGCAGAAAGGGACCTACAAACGAGTAAATATTAACTTTAATGATACATGTGTTAAGTGCTTTCACTGACTCCTTCGTCAAACATGTCTGAAGAAAGGAATGTGTGTATATAAGAGAAAAGAAAGTATGTATACAGTTAGTAGACAGAGAGATTTACAAATTACAAACAAGTATTTGAAGGATATATACTTTTGTAGGAAAGCAAGTAAGAGTTTTAGTAGAGGAACAGGAGATGGTAATAAGTCAGGGAAAAGGGGTAGTAGTTCAGAAAAATGATTACAGCTGAAGGAAGTGGACAGCTTCAAGAAAGTAGAGTGAGAGATAAAACTATGGTCAGAAGATTAAGATGGGATGAATCAGAAAAATGGATTATAACATGAAACTAGACAGATGCAGAGCACGAGCAGAGCCAAGAATTAGTTAGGAATGTTTTTAAAGACATTTTGCTCATGTGGAGGTTGAGTGATGACCTGATTATTATAGGAAGTGAGTTCCAGATTTCTTCTACCTTGTTAGAGTATGGGGAGTGTCCTGCAGATTTATTTGGTTTGTCTATGATAAGAAGTTGTGTATCAGTTAATCTTAAGGAATGTTGTGGGGTGTAATTTTGGAGAACTGTACTAAGAACCATGCAGGCTGAAGGAATGTTTATTATTTCTTGTGCTGTGATTAACTAGGTGTATGTAAGATGGTGGGGTAGTTCTAACCAATTTCTTTCTTTTAGTGTGGTACAGTGGTCACCTTGATTGGGTTTGTTTGCAGTAGAGCATAAAGTCTTGTTATAACATTGCCCATGTTTAGTTTTGAGAGAAATTTGAAGGTTTTTTAAGTAGGGGTGCTTCATATAGAAGTGATGGCAGTAGGAAAGTGTTAGCTAGGGTTAATTTAGTATTAGTTGTGAGGACGCTTCTTGTTCAAGAGAGCATTCCTAACTTATTTTTTAAATATTTTTTGGTCCCCTCAGACCTCATTATTACTGACACGGCTTCCAGTGCCCCATGTCCACACCGGGTCTAGCAACTGTCCTTCTACCCCCTCTGAACTAATTTCAGTATTGCTGAGGCTGGTTGTGGATCTTAAGGATCTCCTGGGGGCTCGGGCATCGGTGCTTCCATCTGGTATGTTTTTTTGTTTTATTATATGTCATACCTGCTGTACCTTTCCCTTTCCTCACTTCCACACTCAGTTACATCCGAGGGTGACACCCCTGTTTGAACCATGCTTCTGCTCAGGCAACATCACCAGCGAGCACCCCCCCCCCCCCAGGATGGGCATACCCATTCTGCTGTCCTGCTCTGTCAGTCACCCAAGCCACTAATCAAAACCTGGTCGGCTGGACAGTAGTCAGGGCTTTATCCCTCTGTGCAGCTGAAGTGGCCAGTGCTCCTAAATTTTGGTGTGTGTGTTTTTTTTAATTGCATTTAGAATATGCAGGTTGAATTTTAGACTGTTATCTATGGTCACTCTAAGCAATTTAGTCTGAGATACTACTTTAGTGACAATGTTGTTTAGGAATGTAATCTTGAAGTTTCTTTTGTCAAGGATATGTGAGTTGGGAAAAAAACAGAACATTTTGGATGTGTTTTCAGGGCTAAGCAGTGGTTGAGCAGCTTGAAAGGGAGTTAGAAGGACTCTTGCATTATTTGTTAAAGATGGTTTTGCTATCAGAAGAACAAATGAGTGTAGAGTTATCTGCATCTTGTATGAGAATGCTTGTTGGCAGGAAATATATGTAATGTTGGTGAATATATTAAGCAGCAGGAGACCAACAATAGAGCCTTGAAGTAGAGTTGTGGTAACTGGCTGGAAAGGGGATAGAGTGCAGAGCCATTTAACAGATTGTTGACTGTCAAACAAGTAGCTTCTGAACCAGGTGAGTAGAGTGTGAGAGGCCAAGGGGAAGACATTTTGTGTAGGAGTTTGCTGAGTAATACAGTGTTAAAGACCTTAGATAAGTGTAGGAATAAGTAGGATACAAATTGACCATTGACCTTAGCTTTGTTGATGTCTAAGAAGGATAAGATGGCAGTGGTTGTACTATATGCTGGACAGAAGCTGTGTTGTCACCTTTCGTTGTGGCTAAAACCAGACTTAGGCCACACCCCTTGCACCTCCCACAACTCTGTCCACATCCCACCCACTTTGTGATGTCATATTAGAGGAGCAAGAATGCCCTCTTTTTTCATTTGTGATGCCTTTTTTGTGGATTTGCTATGCTTTTGTGAATAAAAAAGCATAGTAAATCTGCATATTGAACAAGCTCCAATAGTCTGTTTCTTTTTTAAAACATACCAGAGATAGGTGGCAATGCTAGTTGTGCAAATGTCGAAAGTTGTTGCTGAGGGAGTTATTGAAGCAGTTACATGTGGATACTTTCTTCCAATGTGTTTGAGAGAGGGGTACAGGATGACAATGGGTCTAAAGTTGGATATTTCTGTTGAGGTCCCTGCTTTGTGTAGTGGGGTTATATGTTACTTTTTCTAGAGGGAAGGAACATAGGATTATTGTACTTATGTATTTATAAAGACTGATCCGGGGCATGGAATGCTGTCTTGAGAAATTTAGGTGGGAGGCTATCCGGAGATGGTGAGCATGGTTTGAGATTGTGAAGTATTTTTTTTATGTATGAAGTAAGGACAGTTTTTAATTTGAGAGGTGGTGTAGTAGTGGGATGAGTTTGGGGTTGGGTGGGAGTGTTATGCATATTACGGCTGTTTTTGGTAAGGGCAGCTATGCAGTTTATGAAGTAGGTATTACATTTTCTAGAAATATTAAGTAGGAGGCTAGGTGAAGGATTTGAGTTGGTTTATGTCCCTGGATGGATTAAGTCTTTGATGGAGGGCCAAGTTCTATGGGATTATTCTTATTGCAGTTTTACAAATTATTGTATGTTGTTTTTGTGTCATTGTGTGCCTTTTTTGCTTTTCATAAGGTTTCAAAGCTGTCCAAACTCCTGCAGAAGTTTTGATGTTTTGTTCATTCTCCATTTTACCCCATTATGCATAAGATTTCTATTAATGTTAGATAGCCAGGGGCATGGTTAATTTTAACTTTCTTTTAAGGGGTGCTAAGCTATTTAGAATATTTAAAAATATTTAATTGAAAATGACTGCTTCACCTAGGGGGAAGAGTTTAAGATTAGATCAGCTGATTGATCCTGGTGCTGATGTGGAGGTGTCTGGGTTGAAATTTGTGAGATTTCATGTTCATTTGGTGCTTTGCTATTTAACATGATGGGTGATTAGTCTATGAGCATAATTGGGAAGATTGTTGTTAAAGGGAGTCTGCATGGGTTCCGGAGGTTGTATATTTGTGAAGGTCAGAGGCCATTATCCAGTCTAGGCTGGAGGTCTTGTCATACATTTTAGTACATCTAGTGGGTAAGGTGATTAGCTGTCAGGCCATGTAGGTTAATAGTGGAGTTGGGAAAGTTGGAAGTAATGTTTTGTTAGTCAATATTTATGTCTCCCAGTATAGTTTTTTTTTCATTAGGAATGGTATGGGGCAGCCAGTGTAGGATATCTTCCAAAGTCTTTAGATTGTTTCTGGGGAGATATCAATAGCAGTGATACAAACTAGTTTTTTTAATATTTAATTTGAGGTATGAGATGAGAATTTCAGCATTGTGGCTACACTACCAGGTTTTTGATGAAAACATTTGTAAAATGCAAACCCAAAAATAATGAACTGTGTACTCTAGCAATAATCAATAAATTGTTTAATACTTAACTCACGTAATTTTCCACTAACTGGTCCAGTGCTGTTAGGTTTACTCTGGTACAGTTTGCTTTAGAAAGAATGAGAGAGACTCCTTTTTCCCTAAACATCAAGATGACTGCCATGTTGTGATCGTCAGTGGAAGAGTGGCATTCATTAGTAAACAAAAATCTTTCAGATCAGTTGTTAATCACTGTAACGCTGTATTAGAAGGATTTATTTTCCAAAATAAAACAAAGTGTATGGTGGCTCTTTCTGCTGCTATTTTGTTTTCATTGGAGGTACTTAGGAGGGGACAGACTGATGGAGAAGGGTGCTGCAGTGATCCTTAGAGGAGTTTTGAAGGGGAACAGAGAATGGCACATTCTGCTGCTTTGCTATGATTTGACAGGAATTTAACAATACAGAAAAGCAACCGTGTGTAGCGCAACAGCAGAAATGTGTTTTCACAGTGAACTTTTCTTCACAATGAAGTAGAGTTGTGAGGTTTGTCTGACAGTTCCACAAAGGGACTGAGTTTAGGTTTGTAAATGCTATGTGCATTCATAATCTAATGGGAAAAGTGAACCCAGTGATGGTTACTTATAGCATACAATGGTAACTGAAATGTAGTGTCACAGTGTGGTGGTGAGGGTCATTCATGCAGAACTAGTGTAAATGTCAGCAACGCTATTTACATTTCAGTTATTGCTGCATGTTGTAAGTAATCATCACAAGAGGAAATAGGAGAAACATAAAGGAGACCCAGGGGCCATGTCTGGATAAGTACATCTTTGGGATGTCCTCGAAATGAAGGAGCAAAGTAAAAAGTCTACATTATTTATTGGTCATGAATGCAGACAAATCACAGCAAGGCTTTTTAGTGATTGAGCAGCTGCCATGCTATTGATAGGCTTGATAGTCCATTTACAGGGCATCAGAAGATATTAACTGAGACAGTTTGGGATGTGGATGGCTGTTATGAAAAATTGATTGATAAAAAAGCCCATTCCCAGACTCTCATGGCCTCCTGACAAGGGCGTAGGAAATGGGTGTCACCTTGCTTGTTGTGTGCCATTGCCACAGCTATGTTGTTGCTGCAGATGGAGATGATACCTTGGGGGAGAAAGTCCTTAAAAGCCTGCAAATTGAAGAGAATATCTCTAATTTACAAAAGGTTTATATGCAGATGACCCTTGAATTGTGACCATGCATATTGCAGTTTTTCCCAAAGTGCTCCTGCAAATGCCCTCCACCCTAGGGTAAGAGGCATCACTGGTGACAGTCACAGTAGAATGGGAGGTCAAAAGAGTCTGTCTGTAGAGCGGTTGGACTTGTGCATCCACTAACTGACATCTTTCTTGCATTTCCTATGTATTTTGT
Organism: Protopterus annectens; assembly: GCF_019279795.1. NCBI lineage: Eukaryota > Metazoa > Chordata > Ceratodontiformes > Protopteridae > Protopterus > Protopterus annectens. The sequence continues at coordinate 1,871,255,702 of NC_056735.1, read as the reverse complement.
TTGAAAAAGCCATGGGATTGACAAGCCGAATCCCCTGAACCTTCTGTATTTCTGTCCTGCGATATATATATATATATATATATATATATATATATATATATATATATATATATATATATATATATATATATATATATATATATATATATATATATATATATATATATATATATATATATATATATATATATATATATATATATATATATATATATATATATATATATATATATATATATACATATATATATACATATATATATATATATATATATATATATATATATATATATATATATATATATATATATATATATATATATATATATATATATATATATATATATATATATACATATATATATATATATATATATATATATATATATGTGTGTCTTCCGGCTTTTCCTGGTTAGGGGTCACCACAGCGGAACTCCGGTCCGCTAATGATTGGCAGTAGATTTTTATGTGCCGAGTTGCCAGCTCTGATGCACAACCTTCAACAAAGGTATGCCCATTCACGCATGTCTCCACACAGAAGACGCTCTAACTGAGAATCGAACAGGGCAACGTCTTACTGTGAGGAGACAACGCTACCGCAGCACCACCACCGCAGTATATATATATATATATATATATATATATATATATATATATATATATATATTTTTTTTTTTTGTGTGTGCGTGTGTGTGTGAGTGTGTGTGTGTGTGTGGATATGTATATATATATATATATATATCTATATAAATTTACAAAAGCAGGATCCGGAACAATGAAGACTGTCCAAAATTAAACAAGCAGTCCACCGAAATAATTTAACAGTAGATGTTAAGTTGTCAATCTCGCCTTCATTCTTGCTGGATGGGTTCGGAGCCGATCCTCGGCTCCGACTCGGCACTTGCTAAGCTCGAGAGTCACTTTTACCAGCTCGAGGCAGCCCCATATCCCATGATGCAAGGTGGTAATTACCCAGATCTCGTTTGCCGCTTCGCTAATGAGGTCATCTTTTTTACCAGCTCCTGGTAAGTGATTTTATATTGTTGTTAGTCAGGATATTTAGACCCAATTCCCTAAAATTTTGTTCTTTATAGCAATTTTAGTAAATCCTATTATCACTTAGCTCCATACCCCTTTCTTTAGCCCCTTATTCTTAGGTCTTAGAGCTTTGGGCCTTAGGCCTTACCCTCCCTTACAGTTCTTGTCAGGATTTCCTAGGTGTGGGTGTTGTGTGGTGTATTCCCACTTAGTTCACTCTTCCATAGTTTTCTGTGTTTCGGGCCTTAGGCCTTTTCCCACCCTCACAGTTCCTGTCAGAAATTAGGTGTATGTGTTGTGTCACTGTTAATAATAACTAATTATTTACTCTTAATAATAATTTAGTTGTTGGTATCTTTTTTGGTCTGATTGTTGTGTCTGTGTGTGTTTTAGGTCAGACATGTCTAAAGATACTAGGGTCTCAGGTTTCAAGAAGTGTGACTCGTGCTGTCAGAAGATGTCTCTGACAGACGGTCACACTTCTTGTATTTATTGCCTGGGACCCCTACACCTGCAGGACTCCTGTGCTATCTGTCATTCCTTTAGCCAGAGAGTCCTGCAGGAACGTAGAAATAAATTGATCCTCAGGGGTCTCCTTAAGCCTGAGAGCTCCCCGGCCAAGGTCGGTTCCGGGAAGCCCTCCAAGCCTTCCAAGACCCAGGCTTCGGTGTCCAAGTCGGTGGTCTTGGTTTCGACTCCGCCGGAGTCGACATCGGCTCCATCCAGAGCCGATCTTTCCTTAGTGGAAGCTACAGTATCGGCGCCGTTCGGCCCCCGATACCCTGGCTTCGGCAGCTGTGTCGGCTCCGGCTGGAGCCGACACCCTAGCATCGAAGCATGTCTCGGCTCCGGCTGGAGCCGAGATATCTGTGCCTCCACTCGGAGCCGATAAGTTATCGGCTCCGACTGGAGCCGAGGTTTCTTCGGCTCCGATGGCTCCGTCCAAAAAGAAGTCTAGATCTCCTTCTTTGGAATCTATACACTCGGCTTCAGCTTCCCCCCTGCTTTCGGAGCGGAGCCATCGGAGCCGATCATCGAGGTCTTCCAGGCTATCAGACCATGATTTAGAGAGAGTGGTGAGTAGGCTATTAAAATCACAGACACTAGCCCAAATACTCCATAGCCCGTCTCAACAGACGACCGCTATTCTACACCCTTCTGAGATTCCTCCTTCGACTCTCCTACAGAGTTCGGAGCCGGAGTTTATTGGTACTGTGACTGTTGCAGCTTCGGAGCCGATACCATACCTTTCTGCTCCGTCGTCCTCGACTCCTATCTCCTCCTTGAGACCTTCCTTGGAGGGATCCGGGCGTCGGGCTTCCCTGGTCGGTTCCGAGGGGGCGAGTGGCATCGGACCCTTGTCCGACCTCGCTCTCCCTCCCGGGGCTTCGGCCTTGGTGAGCTCGGCCCCGACATCTGCTTCGGAGCCTTCCCTCTCGGTGGGACCAGGGATCCCCGTTTCTTCGGAGCGGGATCTCTCGACCCTCCCTGGAAGGGGAGCCTTCAAGGTGATGAGGAGTGTGCTAGCCCCTGAGCTCAGTCAGCAGTCGGTTCCTTTAGCTCCTCCCTCTACGGTGCCTGTAGATACCTCTTCCCGCTCTCTTGCTCCCGGACCCAGAGATCCATCGCCCCAGGTTTCCCCATTGGGAAGAACTTCCTCTTCCGGGGTTTCTCCTGATCCTTCAGGTGAACCCCCGCGTAAGAGGACCTGCAAGAGGAAGCACTTAGACTCCCCTGAGTCTACAACATCGGATACAGATTTGGATGAATCGGAGGGGTCCCCAAGATCCCCCTCTGAGGATGTCTCCTTTTCAGACATCCTTGAGCTCCTTAAACAGAGGGGGAACTGGCCATCCATTAACCCCTCCGAGGATGAATCGGTATATCTGGAGGCTTTTGGATCTCGACCCTCCACCTCCTGGGTGTCTCCGCCTTTCGACCCTCTCATGGAGGTCATAGCTCGAAAGGCGTGGGCATCTCCTGATTCGGTGGAACCAGTCCCCAGGAGACCTTCAAAATTTATTACGGCCCCCGCTGAAAAGCAGTTTCTTACCAAAGGTGTCCCGGTTGATGCCATGGTGGTGGCGGCCGCCACCAAGAAGGAACTTGCAGATCCTTCCGTACCAGTCCATCCTCCTAACAAGGAGTCTAGGACCATGGACAGGTATGGCAAGCGGATGTTTTCCTCAGCGACCTTTGCTATGCGTTCGCTGAATTATTTATGTCAGTTCACCAGACTTCAAAGGGACATCCTCAAAGAATTAGGTGAAGTAGTACAGGATCCTTCAGCAGCAGGAGCTCAAGAAAAGATTGCTTCTCAGCTGGGAATCCTTAATTCCATAACCAACTCCTCCACGCGGCTCATTTCTTATGCAGCCGATGGGGCGAGTAGAGCTGCAGGCACAGGAGTGGCTCTCAGACGTCAGTCCTGGATGCGGCTCTGTAATTTTGCAGACCCCTTTAAGGCATCCTTCACAAACTCTCCCTTTGATGGGTCAACATTGTTTGGTCCTCAGGTGAAGGACACTTTGACCAGGTGCGAGCAAGATGGCAAAACTCTTTCTGCCGTAGGAGTATGTTTCTCCGCCCCTTCCAGGCCTTATCCCAAAGGTCAGAAGGGGGGAAGATGTGGTTCCGAAAATCTCAGGGAGTGACGCCGGACGCACAAGGTCAGTTTACCCCCAGAGGCAGAGGGGGTAATAACAATAGATGCCGCTCTAGGGGCAGAGGGGGTCCGCAGAACCAGGGCTCCAGAGAGCCTCTCTCTGACAAGCCCTTCCAGCATCCCTGAGGTGTTGCCCGACTGCCCACCCTTGGAGGCAGTCGGGGGAAGATTGTCGCTGTACCCAGAAGCCTGGCTTTCCCTCTCTCAAGACAAATGGGTACAGTCGATCATATCCGAGGGTTACAAGATTCCCTTCGAGGAAAGCCCCTTCCCTCAAAGAGGTTCCCTTCCAGACGTACCACCCGGTCTAAGGGAAATTGCGAAATTAGAGGTGTCAAAGCTTCTAAAGAAAAGGGCCATCCAGCCAGTACCAAAAGATCATTTAGAGTCCAGAATCTACTCAAGGTTCTTTTTGGTCCTCAAAAAGACGGTAGACTGGAGACCAATATTAGACCTCAGCAGGCTCAACAAGTCTGTCAAAAAGACAAGATTTCGGATGGTCACACTTCAATCGATTTTGCCCTTTCTGGGCAAAGACAACTGGATGTGCTCCATAGACCTTCAGGATGCGTACTATCATATAAAGATTCACAGATGCTCCAGAAGTTTTCTCCGCTTTCGGCTGGGGACCAGTCATTTTCAATTCAGAGCCCTGCCCTTTGGCCTCACTACAGCCCCCAGAGTGTTCACCAAATGCATGGCAGTGGTCACGGCTCACCTGAGACGTCAAGGATTCCAGGTGTTTCTGTATTTTGACGACTGGCTCCTCTCAGCCACCACCAGGCATCAACTCCTCCAAGCCAGAGATTACACTCTACGTCTCTGCGGCCACTTAGGAATTTCAGTCAACTTCGAAAAGTCTTCCTTGTCGCCCTGCCAATCTATTACCTTTATAGGCGCAAATCTAGACACTACTCGGATGTCAGCAAACCTAACAAGTCAGAGAATCCTAGATATCCAAAACCACGTTCGGATCATCCTATCCAGCAACAGGGCGCAAGCCAGGTTGGTCCAGAAAGTCTTGGGCCTCATGGCAGCTGCCATAACACTTCTTCCTCTGGCCCACTTTTACATGCGTCTCCTACAATGGATGTTGTTCACCCAATGGTCCTTCCAACAGCTTCCCATGCGTCACAAGATTCTGGTGACACAGACCTGCAAGAACCATCTATCCTGGTGGATTTCCTCTCCTCTAGTTCATCAGGGCAGACCATTTGTTCCCCCGGCCCCGGTAGCCACGGTCACTTCGGATGCCTCCCTGATCGGGTGGGGGGGACATTATCAGGGCAGGATGGTTCATGGCACGTGGCAACTGTTCGAGTACCACCTGCACATAAATGTCCTAGAGATGAGAGCAGTGCTTTTAACGTTGCAAGCCCTCGACGACTTTCTCCCTTTAGGGACTATTGCAGTTCACACGGACAACATGTCTGTCGTGTGGTACATCAATAAGCAGGGCAGAACCAAGTCATATCCCTTGTGTCGAGAAGCTCTCAGACTTTGGCAATGGGCGATCTCCTCTCATCGGTTTCTGGTAGCAACGCATATCCCTGGGAAAACCAACATAATAGCGGACAGATTGAGCAGAGCTATTCTCATGCCTCACGAGTGGTCTCTCAAGCAATCCATTGTGGAGGAGATTTTTCAGAAGTGGGGCTGCCCATGCTGCGATCTTTTTGCTACACCCCTAAACAGCAAATGCCCAGACTTCTTCTCTCTCTTCCCACTTCCGGGCCATCCCCCCAGAGACGCTCTTACCCAAGATTGGCCCGGGGACTTCTTTATGCCTTTCCTCCCTTTCCTTTGATACCACAAGTACTCCAGAAAGCTACCGTCTTGAGAGCCAAAATGATTCTCATTGCCCCTTACTGGCCTCGACAAATTTGGTTCCCGTTCCTTCATCGCCATCTTTTGGTGCAGCCTTGGCATCTGGACCCAGTTCCAGATCTTCTGACCCACCAGTCGGGTCAACTGCACCGGTCAGTTCCTTCCCTCAACCTCACAGCTTGGTTGCTCCACTTCCTTCCGTAGCCAGGCTTCCTATGATCTCTAACCCCGTTAGAGATATCATAGTAGCTTCTCTTAAGTCCTCTACCAGGAGGATTTATTCTAGCAAGTGGAAACGCTTCTCTTTTTGGGCAAAATCTAAGAAAGAACATAGACCCCTTTACTGCCCCTATTCAGTCGGTCTTGGATTTCCTTGTGGAAAATTTTCACTCAGGTTCTTCGTCTTCCACAGTTAAAGTTCAGTTGTCTGCAATCTCGAACTTTCATGTCGGCTTTGCAGACCACAACATTATGTCCCACAAACTTTTTAAAGCCTTTCTCAAAGGATGTTCCTTCTTAAACCCCCTGTTAGAGATCCTCCACCACAGTGGGATTTAAATTTAGTGCTGACATCCTTGATACTTCCCCCTTTTGAACCGGCTGCTTCATGTTCATTAAAGTTTCTTTCTTGGAAGACACTTTTTCTAGTCGCTATTACCTCGGCTAGAAGAGTGTCTGAACTTCATGCCCTCTGTGTTCGTCCCCCTTATTTGGTCTTCCACAAAGACAGAGTATCCTTGAGAACCAACCCATCCTTTTTGCCCAAGATTGCTTCTAAGGCAAATTTAAACCAATCCATTGATCTCCCTGTGTTTTTTCCAAATTATTCTAACAGGGCGGAACAAAAATTGCATTACTTAGATGTTCATCGCCAACTTAGATATTACTTGGATAGAACAAAGCAATTTAGGAAGTCCGATCAGCTCTTCCTGTCTTATGCTGAAAATAGAAAAGGTCTCCCTGTTTTAAGGTGACCTTATCTAGATAGCTATCTTCCACCATTTCTGACATTTATCAGCTTAGGGGCAAACAGCTGAACTCAAAACCTAAAGCTCATTCCACAAGAGGTCTAGCCACTTCTGCAGCCTTTCAGGCTAGACTACCCTTAGATACTATTTGTGCAGCAGCCACTTGGGCCACTCCTCATACCTTCGTTTCTCATTACAAATTGGATTTGGCCTCCAGGGACAGGGCAAGCTTTGGTTCCACTGTTCTCAAGAGTCTGTTCTATTGAGCCACCCAGGATAGAGGTGCTAGGGACGCGGTCCCATCCAGCAAGAATGAAGGCGAGATTGACAACTTAACATTTAGAAGTTATGTACCTACCATAATGTTCCATGTTAGTTGTCTTCTCTCGCCTTCTTTCTTGCGTCCCTCCCTCCTGTCCCCTTAGCCTGGACAGACCTTGATCTCCCCTTTTCTCTGGAAGATTCTTCTTCCTTGGACACCAGATAGTTCTTGTCCTTGATTACCTGGTTTCCATTATAACCTTTTTAGGTTAGTGTTTCTCTTTCCTTAGTGGAAAATTTTTATAGGCAGTTTTTCCTCTAGAAACCAAACGAGATCTGGGTAATTACCGCCTTGCATCATGGGATATGGGGCTACCTCGAGCTGGTAAAAGTGACTCTTGAGCTTAGCAAGTGCCGAGTCGGAGCTGATCCTCTGCTCCGAACCCATCCAGCAAGAGAGAAGACAACTAACATGGAACGTTATGGTAGGTACATAACTTCTAAATTTATTGTCCCAGGAGTAAAAACAGTTCCAACACGACCAAGTCAAATAAACACAATACAAATTGTTCCATAAACCAGTTTGTTGAGCACTTTCGTCTCCCCAACAGGAGACTTCCTCATAATATAATGTATAGTGAGTAGGACCTAGGACTGAAAGGCAAAGGGTAGCTAGAACTATCTGACTTTGAAGGCTACCTCGTGTCTGTGTAGTAATTAACATTTTGAGAGGAAATTTGATTTTTTCCTGCCCATTTGGAGTTCCTCAAACATTCATATATTGTGCTAGAATATGCGTTTTTATTGTTCTCTCTTTTTTCTCCTCACACAACTGACCATCAGTGCATCCCAGTGTTTCTGCTTATTGTTAGGTCTGCCTGCCCCTCCATAAAATCATAATCTAGAAGCAACAGCAGGCAATGATAAATCCAGTGGAATTCCAAGTAATCCAAGAGTAAAATAGCAGAAAACACAGGAACCGGGGCAGATTGCAATGATTCAGCTTTAATGAGACACTTTAAAACAATAAATCACTTCAAAAACTGTATAAAAAGGACTGATTTTACTATTGTAGTGTTATGCCTGAAGAAGCCATACTGGCAAAAGTTTTTACTTGCATTTTTAAAGTGTTTTAGTATTTTTAATTGTCTCATTACAGCTGAGTCATTGTATCCTGCCTTGGTTCCGGTGTTTTCTTCTGTTTTACTCCTCCTCAAAATCATTCCTGGACTTGCTCTTAACTCTTGATGACATCATTTTTACTAACATCTTCATTGTCTTGAATAATATTTAGAATGCATAACAACATGAATGCTTGTGGGGCATGTGTAAGACTTAGAAAGTATGAACCTGATGTGACACTTATCTGTGAATATCATTATGGGTTTGTGAAATTTTATGAAAGCCCAAAAAGAAAGATCGTGCACTTTTATACCATGACCTTAGGGAGCTTTATCATTTTTTGAATGCTTGAACTTTGTGGTACTTATTTTGCAATGTGCTTAATTGGGACTAGATTATATGTGTTTTGTTCATTGTATTATTTTATTCTTTCCAGCAGTAGACCATTTAGCCTATTTTATACTGAGAAGTTACAAAAGTCAATTTGAGTAAGAAATGAAATGATACAGTAAATATAAGACAGTACAACAAAATTCCACACTATTACCGGCATAAATTCATATACATACTCCTCTCAGTAACACACACACACACACACACACATAGTGTTACTGTTTGAAAGCAGTATAATACCCAACCTAGGCCTAATGCTGCACTTTTTTTTTTTTTTTTTTGCAGAAAGCCCTTATAGGCTTCTGGAATTTTTGTAATGTCTGAAATATAGGGGCATACATTCTGCAGCACATCCAGATGGGTTTGCATAATTTTTGGGGTATCTGAATGTGTTGGCACACATTTCGCATCTTGTCATTGTGAACTTGTGTAACATTTTGAGTGTTTAGCATGTTTTTGCAGCATGCCTTGGTGGGCTTATGCAACTTTTAGAATATTTAAAGCTGATCCAGCTGAATAGCTAGGTCTTTGTATTCCTTAGGATTAGCAGTTATTTTGCGAACAGACTACTGCACACTTCCGCTTTTCTTTGATACATTTTCAGTTAAAATGGATGCTTGAGAGATGAAAGTACCTAGATTTCCAACACTGCAGAAATAGAAAGAAACATTGAAACAATTTTCTTTTGGAAGGAATACAGTGCTGCAAATGTTGATGTGCAGCTTATGCAAGTAGGTAGGCATATTGGTAGATTGGGTCTTCTTGGCTATCTAGCACCTCATCATTTGCCTTAATTGTGACTTTTGATGTTTCGTATTATGGCATGCCAGTTGTGTGTATGTTATATGTTGCTAAATAGAGGTGAAATTCCATCTCTGTGGTCAGACAGCTCATATTACAGTCACAACATTATTACTTCTGACTGCACTGTTCAGTGGCATATAGGAAGATTACGGCTGCTGTACTGGAATAGTCAGTTGTCTAATTTAAAGCACTGTAAGCTCAACATTTTCCTGTTCTAAGATGCTGACTATGGTACTGTTTACATACCATGAGTCCTAGCATAACTATATGTTGTTATTTACACTATAATATGCAATTGTACTTTTAAATTAATCAAATATTTTGCTAGTAATTGTATCCTGATGATGAGGATCAGGAAATGTGGAACCCTGTTATCCTTTATATCTGCTGAGGTCTAGTGATTGATTCTTCTCCTGTATTCTCCAATATCCAGAATTTAAAGATATTGCATTATCTGTTTCCTGACTTATTGTTTCCCTAATAGCATCCTACCTTGTGTTCTTTCAACACAGCGTATCCCTTCAGTTGTTGCCATCAGAAATATGTGTACCTATTAAGGTATAACAGATTTGGGTCTGCTTCAAAACATTGAAATCTCATAACATTGAATTTCAAAAACACAGAGACCATAACATCAAAAACCCAAAACAACCAAAACTCAACACAAAGTGTGCATCATAACATAGAAAACTGCAGCGCACATGTAAATAACACCCCCTCCAGCTATAACAACACCAAAGTAAGAAACACACTTTTTACTATGTTTCTGCTGGGGGGCAAGACCCCTTGCACCCTCCATAAATTAAATATACCAACTCCTAAATCGCACTACAGTGGAAAAAATGTAATTTCCTAACCCCACTGTAACATGATCACCATACAGCATGTAAATATATGGATGTGTTGCTTTCATGGAAGTTAGGTTAGGAAATTACATTTTTTCCACTGTAGTGGAAAAAATGTAATTTCCTAACCCCACTGTAACATGATCACCATACAGCATGTAAATATATGGATGTGTTGCTTTCATGGAAGTTAGGTTAGTGTTCTGAGAAGTGATGGGAGAAGGGAGTAGGGGAAAAGTGTTTATTTTGCCAATCTGTATCTGTTTTTAGGCCATACAGGTAAGTGATTTAGATATGTTTACATTTTGTATGGTGATCGCGATACAATGAGGTTAGGAAATTAACTTTTTTCCACTGTATTGCGATCTTGGAGATGTACTGTGGTGATGGTGCTGCGGTAGCGTTGTCGCCTCACAGTAAGACGTCCTGTTCGATTCTCAGCTAAAGCGTCTTCTGTGTGGAGACATGTGTGAATGGGCATACCTTCCTTGAAGGTTGTGCGTCCAGGGTTGGCAACTCGGTACGTAAAAATCTACTGCCAATCATTAGCGGACCGGAGTTCCACTGTGGCGACCCGTAACTGGGAAAAGCCAAAAGATACAACAATCATGATCTTGGAGATGGTATATTTAATTTACGGGGAGTGTGGGGGGGTGCAGGGGGCTTGCCCCTCTGCAGAAACATAGTAAAAAGTGTGTTTGTTAGTTTGATGCTGTTATAGGTGGAGGGGATGTTATTTACATGTGCGTTTTCATTTTCAATCTTATGATGCAAAGTTTCAGTGTTCTGAGTTTTCGTTGTTTTGGGTTTTCGATGTTATGGTCTCAGTCATTTGAAATTCAGTGTTATAAGATTTTGATGTTTTGAAGTAGACCTAACAGATTCTACTAACTCCACCTATCCTAATCCTTATAAGTTAAAAAGGCAGGCTGTTTCTAGCGACTTCTTTTGTAGAATAGTGAACCTCTTCTGCCCAGCACAATCCAGTTACCTGATGCCAGTTACAGTTACAGTTAGATGTAATCATGCAATATAATGACTACTGCTCCTTTTGCATTCCTGCCAGTGAAATTATAAAATGTACATATTTTGGATTTCTAACTGTTGGACAATGGAGAATGGACTGTGGATCATTAATTACTGCTTGGAAGCGGTGGTGGCCAGCATGTAACTTAATGCAGCCATTCATGTGTTAACTTGAAGGTTATACACTGCATTTATAGTTCCTTGTTGAGTTAGGAAGAGACACACTGTCGCAGAAGATACAGAGGGAATGGAGGGTTGCTGTATGTCTTATGTTTTTGCTTTTACTTTACCACAGGCATAGCATTTTGCAAAGTGAAAATTCTGATTAATTGCTAGAACATATATGCTAACTGAGGAAATGAGGCTATGTTGAAATCCTGCTACCCAAGCTTCTAAGCCCTGTTTATTATCATGCAGTCACTCGTTGCACCATTGCAGCATAACTGAACACAAAAATCATGGAAGTTTACATTTGGCAGGGGATCTTGCTCTTCTGACCTGGAAGCTCATTCCCAACATTCCTGATCTTTAAATAAGCTTCTTCATGGCTGTGCTAATTTGGAGAAAAGAGAATGATAGTATTTATCTTTTCTCTAAGTTCGTGCATCCTCAAAGGTACTATATTTACAGAGCAAGGCTGTAGTTCAGGAGACTTGCATTGGAAAGGCGGGGGGGGGGGGGTAGCCTCCCTGCAAAACACCTTCAAAACAGCAAAACAGTTTGTCCTGCTCATTTATTGTACCATTACAATGGGGAAGCAGGAGACTCTGGTCAGAAAAATGAGCCTTGTGACCTTCATCTTTATTAAAAGAGTACATCCAATGATACTGATGATTTTGCCCAGTTTCACCCTTCTTGTCTTTCGGCTTTTCGCAGTTGGGGTCACCATAGTGGATCACTAGTCCGCATATTGATTGAGAATGGAGTTTTACTGTGTCGAGTTGCCAGCCTGGTGCTCAGCCTTCACAGAAGGCGCACACACACACACACACACACACACACACACACACACACACACACACACACACACACGTCTTTAAACCTCACTCAACCGCAGGGAGGACATGCAGCTCATTTTCACAAAGGATGTAAATTTTCACATCTTCAGATGCTGCCCTTCCTTAATCATGGAAAAACTGAGGAAGTAATCATATACTCCAGACCAGATACTCATAAACATGTCCAGAGTTTTTTAAGAAGTGCAGGATATTAAAAAAACATTAGTTGCATTACACAGCCCTAATAGCTTACACATCTGTAGGGAAATGTCATTATGTCTGAACAAAGCACTAGGCTTTCTTCATCTGTCACTTTATTATCCTACACTGTATCAACAAGATGAATGAGATGGACTTTTGGAGGTTGTTATTAGCTCCTTTGACATCTTGGCACTCATTTTTTTCTTTTTTTGTAAGATTCTTGACCATTAAAAGATATGCCTTTTATTATTTGCTGTATTTTTATGACACACCTAGTGGAAGAAGTTATTATCCTGCTGACATAATTTTTACATTCTTTTCCATAGATTCTGCCTTCAGCTTTGCTAAGGAAACACATTTTGAAAATGCTTCATCCCTCACCTTTATCTGGTGCAGCAAGTGTTTAAAACCTTTTGTAAATCAAAGAACATTGTAGAGTTGTATGCCTCATAAGGCATTTGAAAGGAAATTGGGTTTTGCAGAATATATATGCTATGGCTGTGTAGGTCTCCTGTAGCTAATGTCATTACCTTTTCTTAAGTTACATGTAATATAGGGTTAACGATTATACACTAACACCATTTAGTCCACCTAGGTTTACCTTCTTGTTAGATGAATTATATTCATGAAGACAGTAGAAATTATTAGTTTTATAACGAGTTTGTCATTTTGCATTACTTGGGTGCATGGAGAACTGTTACCTCTTACACAGCTGATGTTAGTGCTGATCACTACTGTGTGGAATATAAAGCCTGTTATGTGCTATCACTAGTAAGCAAATACTGGTGTTTGCATTCTCAGATCGAGGTTGGAGTATCCTGGGATTTCTCTTTTCCACAGGATACAGTAATCTCAGAATGTATATATATATATATATATATATGTATAAATTCAAGTTTTCAGTATTTCGAGCTTCTGAAGGGAACCCATATATATATATATATATATATATATATATATATATATATATATATATATATATAGGTTCCCTTCAGAAGCTCGAAATACTGAAATCTTGAATTTCAGTATTTCGAGCCCAGGAAGCTGAATCCACAGAACAGCGAAAGTTCAGAAGCGTGAAATTCAAAACCTAGAATACCAGAGGCTTTGAATTTCACTCTTCTAAACTTCTGCTGCAGTCATTTCTTCAGGTAAGTATGCGTGTGTGTTAAGGGGTTTGGGTAGGGACTGTGGTGTGTGTCAGTGTGTTTTGTTGCTGTGATATGTGTGTGTGCGCGAGGAGAATGTAGCTTGTGTGGTAGTGTTTTGTGTGTGTTTGTATGTAGTGCGACCTCGGAGTGAGAATATTTAAGTAGGGGGGTGCAGGGTGGCTTGCCCCCCTGCTTTTATGTAGTAGACAGATTGTGTTTGTTTGTGTGGAGAATAGTGTGTGTGTGTGTGTGTGTGTAGTAGTAGTACCATGAAATTCAAAACCTCCAGTATTCGAGGTTTTGAATTTTGCGGTTTTCAGGTTTCATTGTTGTGTGAATTCAGCTTCTTGGGCTCGAGATTCTGAAATTTGAGATTTCAATATTTCGAGCTTCTGAAGTGAATCCATATATGTATATGTATATATATATATATATATATATATATATGTGTGTGTGTGTGTAGCAGGAATGTGAAGGATGCAGGTGGTCTTGCCCTCCTGCAAAACCTGTCTTTTAATTGTTTTTTTTTAAGTGTCAAGAATGCTTTTTCTTCTACTGTTTTGATGTCATGTGATCGCATGTGAGAGTGTTGGTCACAAAATACTTGCTCATTAGTGATAGAGACCTTAAAACTGCTAATAATAGATGACAGCTTGACTACCACAGCAATAATTCTTTCATCATCTTCTCCTTTGCTACTGCCAGAAGTAAAATTCTAAGCTGACATTGTATGAGACTGGACAATATGCCTGATGTTTTCCTACACAGTATCAAGGGAAACCTAACTATCCCCATGTCAGTCTAGCTAATATTGTCATACGGTCATATCCCTTACTTATGGCAGACAGCTTTAAACCTATCAGGTTGACCAGTATTCTGTGTAAAATCAGAGCTTAGCCATAATGACATAGGGGACCTGTTCCGGAACAGCATGAGTTTGTTTTGGGAGAAGTTTTGCCTTTTAAATCATGTGGCATTCTTTGAAGAGGTAACAGAATCACTTGTTGAAGGGCTGACTGTGTGTACTGCTTATTCTGATTGTTAAGGCTTTAAAATTGTTCCACATAAATGAATAATTTACATACTGAAAGCATTAAATGCCAGTCCACATATAGTTTACTTGATAAAACACCAGTTGTGAAACAGGACACAACAAGTCTTAGTGAATGGTTACCTGACTCTGCCAGCAGGAATTACCAGTCATATCCCACAGGTTTCTGTACCAGGAACATTTATTTTTGGATTATTCTTCTCAGGCATGAAAGTGGGAAATGAACTAGAGGACAGCAAAATATACAGATGATTACAAACAGGGTAACATTTAAAAGATGCCAAACTTCTTCAAGATTGTCAATAAATAATATATACCTTGTGCAGTGGTAAAATTCTCACTTTCAGTGTCAGTAAATGTAGCATCATGAGACTTGGCAAAAAAAAAAAAGATCAATTCTTATTCTAATATAAATGATCACACCATAAAAAGTACACCATCACTAAAGATCTGGAAACAGTTTAGACATTGATCAGTCAGGAACCCATCTTATTCTAAAGGAGCTGTCTAGTTACTTCACGTGAAATCATTGTGCTACCTTTATACTTCATTGATCTAATCAGTTGTTGAATACAGTGCTGCATTTTGAAGCCTTTGAACATGTCATCTGAAATAATTTTAAAATGTAGAAAAATCATGGTGCTAGAAAACTTGAACTTTCCAGAAAAACTTCTGAAACTGTCATTATATTCCATCTCTTATAGATTACTAAGCAGTGCACTCTTTCCTGGTCAATAAACCAAGGTCTGATCTAGTTGTCTGTGACAGTCTGTGTCTGGAATACATATCTTGAGGTACTAACAAAAGATTGGAGAATATAATACCAAAAGTAAACATTAATAAAAATCACATATGTTACACATCACCTTCCAATATTATGGAATAAACTTCCTCTTAAAACCATAAGTTAGTCATTAACTTCCTTTAAAATAATGTTAGTATATGTGAAAAATCTTGGGCTTTCAGAAGCCATGTAGTTAAAATACTGGGTCATTTGCTTATATGGACCTCCACTACAGAAGCCTTAAGATGTTACACAGCTAGCTTATGTGGGTGTTTCTTGGAGCTTTTACTGAATGCTTTATATTAACTGTAAAGTTATACAAATGTGGCATATTAAATGAGAAATTAGTGTCTGATAACTGCAACTGTAATCGTTACTGACCACACTACCACTATAATTAATGCCAAGAGATGTTACATAACAGAATACAATTTAAAAATAGTAGCAATAATTAATATGATATTGCAGAACAAACCCGTTAATTAAATGCTGCTAGCTTCTACAAAGCCATTAAGCTGTAATCGTGTTATTCGAACTATGAATGTGAAATCTTCATGTAATACTGTATCATCTTTCTAAGTGATACAAATGCAGACAGTGTTGCAGGCTAAACTACTGTAAGTCAGGGGTTGGAGGAGGAAATAGCATTTATAATGGAAAAGAATGGGCTAGTAAATTTGACCCCTAGGTAAAGTTATACCTATGGCTACTACTAACAGTTAACAAAGTATCTTTGCTATAAAGTGGAAAGTAAATCAGCCTGCACATCGATTTATTTAATAAAAAGGCAAACTAGAAATTACTAGCTACAGAAGAAGTAAACAATACTGTGAGTGAGTGCTAGCAGCAAGGTTTACAGCCCTTGTTGGAAACAGTGTTCTGTTCCCATAACAGAACAGTGAAGCAAATAATGGTATTGATGGAATAATTTTAGCAAAGCATATCATGTTTTAGAACATAAACAATACAGACACAGATAGATGGGAGTCCCAGACTGAAGTGTGATCACAAACATGCAATCTCTGTGGTTTATAGTGGATATAAAAAGTTTACACACCCCTGTTAAAATGCCAGGTTTTTGTGATCTAAAGAAACGAGACCATAATAAATCATTTCAAAACTTTTCCCACCTTTAATGTGGCCTGTAACATGTACAATTCAATTGAAAAACTAATAGATCTGTTAGGGGAAGAAATACAAAAAATAAAAAACTTACAATACACTGGTTGCATAAGTGAGCACACCCTTAAACTGATACTTTGTTGTGTTTGCATACCCTTAAACTAATACTTTGCTGAAGCACCTTTTTATTTAATTACAGCTTCAGTCTTCTTGGGTAAGAGTCTATCAGCATGGCACATCTTGACTTGGCAATATTTCCTCACTCCTCCTTGCAAAAGCACTCCAAATCTGTCAGATTGCAAGGACATCTCTTGTGCACAGCCCTCTTCAGGTCAATGTACAGATTTTTTTAGTGGGTTTAGGTCTGGACTCTGGGTGGGCCATTCCAAAACTTTAATTTTCTTCTGGTGAAGCCATTCTTTTGTTGATTTTGATATATGCTTGGGGTCATTGTCATCTTGAAAGGTGAAATTCCTCTTCATCTTCATCTTTCTAGCAGATGCCTGAAGGTTTTGGGCCAAAAGTGACTGGTATTTGGAACTGTTAATAATTCCTTCCAACTTGACTAAAGCCCCAGTTTCAGATGAAGAAAAGCAACCCCAAAGCATGATATTGCCACCACCATGCTTCACCGTGGGGATGTTGTTCTTTTGGTGATGCAAAGTTTTGTTTTTGCACCAAACGTACCTCTTGGAACTGTGGCCAAAAAGTTCAAACTTGGTCTTATCAGACGATAACAGATTTTTCCCACATGCTTTTGGGAGACTTGATGTATTGTTTTGCAAATTGTAGCTGAGTCTGGTTATTTTTCTCTGTAAGAAAAGGTTTCTGTCTTGCAGTCCTACCCCATAGTCCAGACATATGGAGAATACGGGAGATGGTTGTCACATGTAGTACACAACCAGTACTTGCTAGAAATTCCTGCAGCTCCTTCAGTGTTGCTGTAGGTATCTTGGCAGCTTCCCTGACCAGTTTACAACTTGTCTTTTCATCAATTTTGGAGGGACATCCAGTTCTTTGCAACGTCATTGTTGTCCCATATTTTGTCCACTTTTTGATGACTGCCTTCACTGTGTTCCATGGTATATCCAATGCTGTGGAAATTTTTTGTACCCTTCTCCTGACTGATACCTTTCAACAATGAGATCCCTTTGATGTTTTGTAAGCTCTCTGCAAACCATGGCTTTTGCTGTAGCAGGCAACTGAGTAAATGTAAGGAAAATCCTACTAGGACAGCTGAACTTTATTTGAGGTTAATCAGAGTCTCTTTAATTGATGGCAGGTGTGTGCCCAAGAAGACTGAATGCTGTAATTAAATCAAAAGTTGCTTCAACAAAGTATTAGTTTAAGGGTGTACACACTTAACAATATATTAGTTTAAGGGTGTGCACACTTATGCAACCAGCGTATTGTAGATTTTTTATATTTGGCCCCTAACAGGTTTGTTTGTTTTTAAATTGAATTGTACAGGTTATAGGTCACATTAAAGGTGGGAAAAGTTTTGAAATTATTTATTGTGATCTCATTTTTTTATATCACAAAAACCTGGCATTTTAACAGGGGTGTGCAAACGTTTTATATCCACTGTATATCATAAAACTGAAACTGTGATACCTTTGAGAATTGCCATTCGTATAAAGCAAAGCAATCTTAGAGCTAGTATATTAGTTAGCAAGCTGTATGGGGACAGTGCACAGATATTTATAATATGTGCCAGCGAGTTTCACGTGTCACTGAGTTTGTTAGCAATCAAAATTTTGTGAATGCATTGTTACTCAGGATCACTAAAATATTGCTTTTTTATCATGGAGCCAAATTGAAGTCTGAAGACTTTTTAGTACATTTTTTAATGAAAATGTATGTATTTATTTGACATTTCTTGACCGGGTTAGTATGTCTGAGATTGCGTCATTTTTCAGCGGAGTCCCAGGGAGAAAAGTTCCACAGTATAAATTATACAAGAATAAAATTCAAGGTTCAAGTTATGCAAGTGAAAAATTCACAGTGCTGATTAAAAAATTCACAGCTCTACATTACAGATTATACAAGTATAAAATTCAAAGGACAAAATTGTGCATGTATGAAATTCTCAGTACAGAGCAACAAATTGATGGTACAGGTTATGCAAGTAAAGACTTAATAGGAGTTAAGTATAAGTTTAAATACAATAGAATGTATATACAAAAAGTGAACCAGATGACCAAATTGTAGTGCAAGAAGAGATGTCAGTGATTAAGGGATAATGAGTAAGACGTTAGTATAGTGGAGGATTTGGTCAGAGCAAAGTAGTAAAGATTCAGAAGAATTGTTATTGGTGGTCTATGAGAGATATAGAGCTTAGTTTGACAAGTAGTAGTGTAAGGTGAAATAAGACAGAAAGGTAGAGGAGAAAGAAGGAAAATCAGTGTTGGATTACTGGGAGCAGTAATGTGGAGGGGTGTAGAGAGCAGTAGTAGATTATTGTTGTAATTCACAGGAAGTTAGAGTCATAGCTCTCAACCAATCAGGGACAAATTTCAACAGAATCAGGGGGGAATCCAGAAAAAATCAGGTACAATCAGGGACACTTTTAAAATATTAGTGCTATTAACTTTAGACATTGACAGAATCAGAGCATATGAATTAATATGCATTTTCTGAAATAAAAGAAGTCCATAACTCTTAACTATTGTCACATTAAGTGTAATTCACTACCTTTCCCCCAAACGTCACTAGTTTTAGGAGGGATTAAAAGGAACATAGCTAAAATTTGAGTCAAAATCAGAGACAGTTGAGCGGTATGGTTAGAATAGATAGTATTATTGTGAGAAAGGAAGTAGTAGTGAAGAATTTGAGGGAGAAGAATAAAGGAGGAAGGAGGGAGGGGAGGAATTTAGGTGGGATGGTTACAGTGAATCTCCTGGTGCTGTATAGGTAATTTCCGAGAGTTGTCTTGAATTCATGTGCATTGGTGATATTTCTGAGAGCTACAGGAAAATTCAGTGTGCAAAGTAAATGAAGACTAGTTCAGACATAAGCTGCAATTAACATTTTATACATATATTTATGTAGTTATTTATTAGTTGGTTTACTGGTTCTAGTTCGACTTTCATTGGAGGCCTAGGTGCATGTCTGTAAATTGACCTACTGAGAATCATACAGTAGGCAAATGGAAACTGAAGGAATCATCAAATCTGGGACTATAGGATGAATGAAGCCAGAAATGGCTGATATAACAGCCTTAATACCCTGCCCTGAATCACCAGATTATAGCTGCATTAATAATCTGACAAAAAAGTTTGATGTTAGAGTTCATAGTGACTTAAAGTTAAACACACTGTAGTAATAAATACTAGGAGTAAAATAAATGAACAGAGTATGTGCACAGGCTATAAACTTATTCAAAGGTTAGTGAAATCAGAATAATTAAAATTGATTTAAAAACTATCCATTTTGAACAACTGTGCAGAGTACGGAGAAAATAAATGTCATGCCATAATACATATGTAGATGGAAACAAATATGTTATCAGCTGCTCTGTAGTAATAGAAAGCAAGTATAGTAAATACTTAAATGACTCCATCCTTAATGGAAACGTTTGTATTATAAAGTAACCCAGTAGTTACTGTCTAGTAATGCAGTTACAGTTAAAGAAATAGAAAAGCAAGGTGAAGATGTGATAAGCCACCATCCACTGACAAGACAACAGCTAAACATAATAAGAATCATACCTCAGCTTTGTCCAGACAAAATTTAAAAATTAGTTAAAATGTGTAACTGGAGCTACATGTGAAGATTTCAAACAACTAACCTAACAGTCATCTTATGTCAAAGGATAACAGATCAATAACTTGTGAGCTATGTTATGTACCAACCCTATTAGTAATTCCCCATTTCATGCTGTCACATCAAAGAAATAGCATTAAATTCTCACTTTTTTTTTTACTCTGGTGATCTCCTGGTTACTGGTCTCAAGTAAATTTACTTGTTTGGGTAGAATAAACATATGACTTATCTGCTGTCTGTATTTAATGTTACAATGGATGTGTGCATGTACACTGTACAATAATGCTGTATATTCTATTGATGTGTAAGTTTTATGTGCTATAGGTATATACATATACACTATGGTCTATCGGTGTGTCTTAGCTTAACATGCTATAAATACTATCTAGTGTATGTAACATGGGTGTCATCTTTTAAGTTATATAATCCTGTGTGCTGCAGTATATTTTACTGCTAACTCGAGTCTATGTAGCATGGAGGTTTTCTCCTTGAGCCTCCTCTGAAAAAGGGGCTTTTGCCCAGTTGAACCTTCCCTGTAAACAGTATGGGCAGAAGTAGTAGAATTGGTGTGTTTTGTTGTGTAGTGCTCCCTTCCCATGACCAGGCCAGTGGCTTGATTTTTGTAAATTTGTTTGGTAAAATAGAGCTTTTTGTTAAGGTTCGCAGACACCAGTGTGCTGCATTCTGTCGTCCTTAGCTTGAGCAGTTATGTGCAAATATATTTTCTACAATTCTTTTTGCTCTAATTATGTTGCCATTGTGTCAAGTGGGATTTCTGAGTGTAAATATGTAATTCTTACTTTAGTTATTTCTGTGACTCTATAAAGTTTAATTAACTTAGATTTGTATTTACTGCATGTTGAGCAGCTTTCCAGGTTTTTCTGATTATTTGTTGTCAGTCCAGCCTCATGATTTATTTTATTGTCATTAATTCATTTATTCTTTGTTGACCAGGCTAACTCCATTGGACTAGTGGCTTGTTTTCAGGGAAGACCCTAGATGATACATTTGTTACAAGAATTGGTCTGTGTTTTCTACAGTAGATTCCAACACATAAAATGACATAGAACACATTACAATCAATCAGTCAGACAAAAAACAAGTGACTAAATGCATTTATATCCAAGTAAAAGACAACAAAATAATATATTAGTGCTGAAATGAAATAAAAAGCCTGTAGGGTTATAGTTGAACTCATTGCAATTATTTAGCTTCACTTTGCATTTCTGTCTCTTGCCCAGACCTTATAAGTCACTTAGGAGGTCCCTGCATATTTCTGCATGAACATATAACTATGCCGGCAGATAAAGAGTGCATTTCATTGACATATTTGTTGTTGAGCAGCAAGGCTTAAGTCAGTTAAACCCTGTCAGCAAGATGGTAGTGTCCAGTTTATAAAACTTCTATCCAACAGTATCTGGAATTGTTCAGTCAGGCAGAAAGAATTTATCCTCCATGTTTGAATGAAAAAAAAAAAGTGTGTGGCAATATGGGGTTAAATCATGTAGGTCTGTACTGACACCAGGTTAAGGTCCACAAGCAAACTCACATGCTATGGATAACCATGTATACTCCAGATGTGCTGATAACCATGGATTGCCATAGCTTCAGCTGGCCACCTGGGAGCAGGTAGTAAGCGCCTGCAGCCCCCTGGGAAACAACATATGGCACTAGCCACTTGGTCTTCTTCCATCAGTATCTGTTGTATGAGAAGTTACCTGAAACCAGGTTGCCAGTGGTACAGTTAGGCAGGCTGACTGGCTTCCTTTTTAATATTTTATTAATGTTAGTACTAGAAGCACTTCTACTGAAGATGAAAAGCATCATGGACAGCGTAGTGGAGCATGGTACAAAGATGAAGAGAATCCAGTGAAGTCACTATTATTTTATATTCTGTAAATGTACGTTACATGATGGCTAGCTAAGTTTTAGTGAAATCAACTCAAGTCAAGAAAAGGTAGTCAACTAATCCTCATGTTGTAGAACTGTTGAACAATATCAACCCCTGTCTGTTGTCTTACATGGTATAGATAAGGAAATCTTTGAAGCTTGTGCCTGAATATTGCCTTTTCCAACATCTGTAAGTTCAGACTTTCCATAATTATGCATGGTTTTATGTGATACTCTTCTGGTATATGAGTCAAAGTAAAATGAAGCGCATGTTAAGGATTAGACAAAATCAAAGGCATATTACATACTGCCTTCATTGATGAACTTTTATTGTGTGTAGAACTGTGAGCTCACCAGGAAATAAAATTCCATTTTCTGCACAGCTTGTTTGATTTCACAGTCAATTCACAGAACAGTTCATAGATTTGTAATTGCAGATAACTGAACAAAAAAGAAGTTGTGCTTTGTTTTTCATGAATGCCGAGCTTATAATCTAAAACAGATGTAATTGTGCAGCTGTAAAAAGTACTTAACTTGTAACTTTTCTGAAATATTTTCTCATTATGCTTGTTTGCCTAAATTTTTCATGACTTACTTGTATGATATGTGCGGAGCAAAACTTTGCTTGGCAGTGTTCCCTGCCATGCTGTGTTACTTCAGTACTCCATGCTTAGAAGAAATAATCCTTCCTTCAGTGGCTGTTTATTGGTTAGTGCAAGATGTGATCCTTTTTATTTTTCTTGTTGTTTTCTGGCATGTTTATTAATGATTGGAATTGAACAGTACCCCATACGTTTTGAACTGCATATCTCATCTTTTTACCCCAACATTGTGTAAACAAGCAGACCTTAGAACTAGCTTAAATACCCTTTTAGTTATTAGAAAATGATCCACAATCTGAGCTTGAGTTAGGAGGTTTGATATACTGTCATGAACCTGATGAACCAGTCAAGTCTGATTTTTGGGGCTTAGCCAAATCATACGGGTGACAACTGTATAATTGTTCTTTTCTTTCTGAATTGATTTGATGACAATGTATATGACTACTGATTGCTCCTTTAGATACAACCTGGGCTAGAAAAGAATGAAGAAAAGCAAAGTAAAACAGCAGTGTAGTCAAATATGTCCTATAGGGTCTACGTTAGTTTAGCGAACGAGCAGATGATCGAACGCTGTTAGTTCGAACACTAAATGTCGAACTGGCAAAATAGCGAATGGCTGGAACAGCAAATTTTTTTCCCAAGGAAAGAAATCGCTGGGCCAGCTGTCCGGGTTGTGCTGTTTCCTCCACTGTAGTCCAATCTTGGAATTGGTATATTTAATTAGGGGGTGGGGGGCAAAGCCCCCCACTTCATTTAGTGTTTAGTGGGGTTTTTTTTGTTTTTGGGAACAGAGATTTTTTTTTCCTTGGGGAAAAAAAATCGCTGTTCTGGTTGTTCGCTGTTTTGAGTTTTCGAGTTTTAGGGGTCGATATAACAATGTTCGATCATCTGATCGTTCGTTGTTATAATATAGATTCGTCTTATAGTACAGACAAACTAAATAACATGTGGGAGGATAAAGTGTTTAAGTAAACATACAACAGTAGCAACAGTAGATAGTGTTATGTTATCTTTTATTTCAGCTTGCCCTGCTTTGGTGGTGTGGCTATAATGACTTCATCCTTCCCGTAGCTGGAAAGCTAGAAGTGCAAGTATTTACCTTCATAGAATGCTGTCCTTTGGTTAATGGGTATGAATAGTGATCATGCCTAGTTGTCTGACTGAAATTCACTGAGAGCTGTAAGCATTCATTTTTTTATACTTGCCTCCTTCCCTACTGGCTTGCTCGTGCATGCACACACAGAAACACAGATACACACACCACCACTACCACCAACACAACAACTTGTTTTTTAATGAGTTGCCATGATCCTTTCTAAGTGCAGATTTAGACATCTCCGTGCAGTAGCACATTGCAGTTGTACAACAGCTGTGAGTTGATATTTTAATAAGTCCTTTATTTATTTGCTAGGTATTGTTGGGACAATGTTTCTACTTTTGTCTGCTTAAAGTTTAAAAATATTAAGATCTGTATGGTTGTTTCCTTCTTTTGCAGAAGTTAACTACAGACACATCACTGCCACCTCCAGGAGGGTACACATATGGAAAATAAGAGCAATAAACTTTGTTGTGATGTCTCTTCCCAAGGTTATAACTTCCTACTCTTCTAACTGAAATGGCTTTTAACCCATTCATAGGTTAAGTGGATTGCAAACTGGAAGGCTGAAAAGATGATAGATCCATGTTAAACTCATAGAATACTGTGCAGTCCTATTCTTCAATAAGTATGCCAAAACAAAATAACTGTCAGGCTAACTTAGAAATAACTCTGTAGTGTATAAAGTTGAAGTTTGCACTACCAAGCCTTTATCTCATAATCAAAATGCCCTGCATAGTATACGTTATTGTAGGTTTAGATTATAGTGTACTTTTTGCATGGTTTCATAATCTGTGCTTTGAGTGAGCATAACCCTAAAGCTCAGAATGGCTGCTTCCTAACTTGTTGTTCATTGTATAGGCTTTTGAAATATTCCTAAAGCTGTTCAAGAACCTCTTCATAATTTCTGGGGGCATGTTGTAACATCCTGTTCATTGACAAACTTAACTTCACTACTGTGCTTTTGTGTTTCATGCCAGGTTGTGTGGAATTGCGAACACTGTATGTGTAGAACTTTCCAGTAGACTGTGAAACAGTTATAGGAAGAGGTGGTGCAGTGGATAGTATTAAACTAAGTGGAACATATTGTGTGTGTGGTGTGCGTGTGTGTATACTGTATGTATATACTGTATGTGTGTGTGTGTGTGTGTGTGTGTGTGTGTGTGTGTGTGTGTGTGTATATATATATATATATATATATATATATATATATACACACACACACGCACATACATACATAGTATATAAAGAGAGAGAGTTTTAATCCTTTTGATTGAAATGCTGAAACATCAACATCTGTCTGATCAACAGATGGTCCATATGTGGACAAGACCAGCAATCCCTGGTTGGGAGAATATGCCATTTCCCTAAGGGCTATGCATTCTCTGAATTAGTATATATAGTAAGCAAGGGGTGTAGGCAGTACAAGGGACTTTACGCCTGCAAATCACCTGCTTTTGCTTTTGCCTGCTCAAAGCTTAATCCTCAGAGCATGCACAGTAGGTATTGATGGTGCCTTTTCTTGACATTTTTGTGTCAACATTATGGATGTCATTATTTCCTCCCTTCAATGTAGAGTACTTCATCTATATATATAGCTATATAGATAGATATAAAGATATAGATGTAGATAGATAGGGAAATGTATTCCATAAATATATAAATTTGTAATGCAGTTACATACACACACACTTAAAAATATATATGCACACATACATACATGTAAAAATATTCAAGACGTATTGTCATCTTGGAAGTTGAATAGTCATCACCCTTGTGTATTCATTAATGAAAGGAAAGGCATGTTGTTTGGCTGGATAATCTTTCTGGGTTTACCCAAAGTGGTGATTATTGTGTAGAATTTGCTGTGTACCTGCCCTTTTTTAAGATCCTGAGTTTCTAATCAGTATTTTCATATAGCTCACTATCCTAACTTTTTTTTTCTTAGTATGATATTGTTGGTCACTCTGGAGATGGATTCAACATAGAGCTGGTCCGAAGTGACAAGATCCCCAAGAACAACAAACAAAGATTAGAGATTTTGAAGGTAAGTCGTGTGACTGAATAGTCCAGGTTAGAAATTCCTTTCATCAGTTTATTAGTTTTTTTTTTTCTGTCAGGTAGTTATTCTGAAAAAAATATTATAACAAACTAGAGCAACAGAATATATTCAGTTTGTGGGAAAACAAGGACATTAAGAGAAAAATAAGTTATTTAATACCAGATGTAGTTTTATCATTATTGGAAGAACTTAAAAGTTTTCTCCAGATTCGTATGTCTTGTTTACAATTCTGGGGAGGCAGTATATCACTTCATATTTTTTGTCACCCAATTCATAGGTTGGTACTAGACTATCGGCCCTAAGGCCTATACAAGCCTAGCCATAACAATTCCCTGTCTATTTCTTCCTACACTATTTACTTCCCTGGACCCCTGTCTAGCAGGGTGACTGACGTGATCCCCGGGGTGAATTTCCTTTCTCCCATCCAATCGTCAATCATCGTTCTGTTCTTCTGTGACATATTGCACTTTGTGACACAGGTAAATACTCATTCAGGGGCATGTCTAGCTGTTTTGTGTTAGGCAAAGAAGAAATAGTTGATCTCTTTTCCTATTTGGAAATTGTTCTTAAGCACTTTCTGTCATTGACTAATCATACAGGAATAGCTTCAGACAATGGAACTGTGCTTAACCAAACTATGCATAGTGCAGTGAAGCAACTGATGATATCATGTGGGTTGACTTCCAAAAAAAAGAACACAGAAAGAGATGTGGGTGTCTGCATGAGAGTGCACTGTGACCTGGTAGTGTAAATCTGGTTTACTTTGTTTTTGGAGTCTCCGTGTTTTGATGGACTAATTGTCTTCTTGCGAGTAACTTATGTATGTATATGTGGGTATAGAATTCAGAAGGGAAGAAGTTCCTAGCAATACAAGGATGGCTGGGAAGTGGATATTAACATTTATTATCATGCTACAGTTAGGAATCAACACAATATGTGCAGGAAATAGTTTTTTCTAGAAATTTTAGAAAAGTAAATTATTCCTTAAGATGGCTTCTTCCAAACTAAGGGCTGACATGCTGCATTTCATCTATAATAGTAATAACAACAATAATAATAATTCTCTGGCAGTTTTTCTGCAGAGCATTAAAGCAATAAACTGCCAACAAGCTTCATCATATAGTTAAAGGTTTGATTCCTTCAACCTCTGTTTATCTGCAGTGTGGCTCTGAGTGACTCAAATGTACCTGACAGTGCTCCTTGATAGTCCCTATGAAGAAGCTTGTGTTTAATGGGGTTTGCCCCCCCCCCAGTTAACAAATTCAGTAAAAAATGCATGAGCTGTATGATTCTGAATTTGCTAAGTATCCGTTTTCACATGCTGATGTATTTTCTCATATAAGAATGTATAAAACGTAAGCAGAATATGAAGATAACATATTCTGTCAGATATGCCTCTGTTGTATTTAGTAAGGATATGTTAAACAGGATAGACACATCTCATGACTGTCTTGATATCACTGTGGGGAGCTGTTTCAGAGATGGAATGGCACATAGCTGTCCAGTGAGCACATAAAGTTTGGCATTAGGTTAGGTACAAACAGGATCATCAGAAGTTACACTGACCATAGCTGTAAACAGCTAACAGAAGTTAATAAAATGAAGTCAGTTAATGCCAGACGCTTGGTTAGTGAGGTCATACTTTTAATATGGAATTTTTTCCTAACTGTCAAATGCTAATGCGTTTTTAGATAAGTATTTAGGACCACAATGACAAACCAGTGGAGATAATTTATCCTTCATATCAAGATAACCAAGTCAAAATGCAGTTATTTGCATTGATCTTAAACCTAAAAAGGACTAAGGCTGACATGCTTTAGTGCATTTCATAGTTTGTAGCCTTGCATATTCTGCAGAATTTTCTGTGCAGGACAACACACTTGCAGCCTTTTGACATTCATCTGCTATGGTCTCAAATTGTGGCTATTTAGTGTCCATAATGCCTGTTAAAGAATGCTAGCCCTTTAATTATTTGCTCTGTGTTTTTATGAACAAGCGAGGAACTAAGATAAGATACATTAATGACCAGCAAATTATTAGATAAGAAACCTGAAAGGTTGATGGGGCATTGATCAACAACTAATTAAATATTGGCAAGTATTGCCTTGTTACCAGATAAGCAGCTGATCAAATGCACATGTTGCAGAAAAGTCAATTAAAATGTAAATTTTACGTGTAGAGGGCTAATTTATGTTATGTTTCATTGAAACATGTAGGCTGGCATTTAGATTAAAAATTGCAGAATTATTAATGCTAGTTGCCTTAAAGTGCAGTGACTTTGGGTTTTATTATGTAAATCAAAGGGCTGGGGCATAAAGCCTTGGACAGGGAAGGGGCAGAAGGCAAAGCCCTCCATGAGAAAACCTTATTCAAGCTTGAGCAATTTTTAGTATGAGTAGAGCATGGCCTGGTGGACTGCAGCGAGTCTACAGAAAAAAAATGTGTAGAGTTCTTGATACCAGAGAACAGACATGCACAGTTGCTAATTTAAAACATATAATTTATATAATGTGTAGCTTTTACATAGGCGATAATGAAACATTGCAAAATTCTTCTCTTACCTTCCTCCTTGTCCCACAGGTAATGCATGCACATTCTCAATTCTGTATGAGTGGAGATCACACATTGGAAGGAACTGATCATGCTATTAAAGAAATTGCCAAAGAAGAAGCAGACGAGTACTTTGTCATAGTGCTGAGTGATGCCAATCTTGAGCGATACGGTATTCCTCCTGAAAGGTTTGCAGAAACCTTGACGAGTGATCCACAAGTTAATGCTTTTGCTATCTTCATTGGTTCTTTAGGTGACCAAGCCATGAGGTTTGTATTCTATACATTCAGAATAATATTATATTATAGAGTTTTAATTCTTGCTTGTGTGAAACAAATTAGAAACAGTCATGTTTTGCTGCCGTTTGAGTATTTTGCCTTCGGAAAAGGTAAAGCTCAGAATTTTTCATTTTGCTTAAAATATTTTAAGGAAGGCTTTCCTCAGCCATGTAGCTGCAGAATTCCGTTACACAAGTCAGTCTTCGTGTGGCTACCCTGTCACTATGCTACAAGTCAATGGTAGTTCCCAGTGGATTAGCACTATGGTGACAGTCTGATCCAGACCTCATTCACCATTTAAATAAAGTATTTTGTCTCATTTCCTTTCATTTTTAAACACTTTTATTAAATTATCACTTAGCCTCGGTGGTGCAGTGGTAGCGTTGTCGCCTCACAGCAAGAGGTTCTGCCATTCGATTCTCGGCTGAAGCGCCTTCTGTGTGGAGTCTGCATGTCCTCCCTGCGGTTGAGTGGCATTCGAAAGACATGCGTGAATGGGCATGCCTTAGTTGAAGGTTGGGCATTGGGCTGGCATCTAGCACCATATAAATCGACTGCCAATCATTAGCGGACCGGAGTTCCGCTGTGGCGACCCTGGGATGCACAAGCCAGTGCATTTCTTTGTGCCGGTCCCAAGCCCGGATAAATGGGGAGGGTTGCGTCAGGAAGGGCATCCGGCATAAAACCTCTGCCAAATTACTTATGCAGAGAACATTTCATATTTCCATACCGGATCGGTCGAGGCCTGGGTTAACAACGACTGCCACCAGTACTGTTAAGCCAATAGGGTGCTGGCAGAAATTGGGCTACTGTTGGCCAAAGGAGAAGAGGAGGGGGAAGGCATGCCCGAAGGCAGGATGAGAGGAGCAAGGTTAGGACTGTAGTAGTAAGGGTAGGAACTCTGAATGTTGGCAGTATGACTGGTATAGGGAGAGAGCTAGCTGATATGATGGAGAGAAGGAAGGTTGATATATTGTGCATGCAAGAGACCAGATGGAAGGGAAGTAAGGCCAGATGTATAGGAAGTGAGTTAAAATTGCTCTATCATGGTGTGGATGGCAGGAGAAATGGGGTAGGGGTTATCCTAAAGGAGCAGTATGCCAAGAGTATTTTGGAGGTGAAGAGAGTGTCTGATAAGAGTGATGTTTATGAAACTTGAAATTGATGGTGTAATGATGAATGTTGTTAGTGCATATGCTCCACAAGTTGGGTGTGCGATGGATGAGAAAGAAACAATTTGGAGTGAGATGGATGAAGTGGTGGTGAGTGTACCCAAGGGTGAGAGACTAATGATTGGAGCGGACCTCAATGGGCATGTTGGTGAAGTGAACAGAGGGGATGAGGAAGTGATGGGTAGGTATGGTGTTAAGGAGAGGAATGCAGAAGGCAGATGATTGTGGATTTTGCGAAAAGGATGGACATGACTGTGGTGAATATGTATTTTAAGAAGAGGGAGGAGCATAGGGTGACGTACAAGAATGGAGGAAGATGCACACAGGTGGATTATATCCTATGTAGGAGGGCCAGTCTGAAGGAAATTGGAGACTATAAAATGGTGACAGGGGAAAGTGTACTTAAGCAGCATAGAATGGTGGTTTGTAGGATGACGTTGGTGATCAAAAAGAGAAGGAGGAGTGTGAAAGCAGTGCCAAGGATTAAATGGTGGAAGTTAAAAAAGGGTGATTGTGAGGTGGAGTTCAGGGAAGAGTTAAGACAGGCACTGGGAGGCAGTGAAGAGTTACCGAATAGCTGGGTAACTACAGCAGAGCTAGTAAGGGAGACTGCTAGAAAGGTGCTTGGTGTGACATCTGGACAGAGGAAGGAGGACAAGGAAACCTGGTAGTGGAATGAGGAAGTACAGGAGAGTATACAGAGGAAGAGGCTGGCGAAGAAGAAGTGGGATTGTCAAAGAGATGAAGAAAGTAGACATGCGTATAAGGAGATGAGACGCATGGCAAAGAGAGAGGTGGTGAAGGCTAAGGAAAAGGCATATGGAGAGTTGGATGAGAGATTGGACACTAAAGAGGGAGAAAAGGACCTGTGCCTATTGGCTAGACAGAGGGACAGAGCTGAGAAAGATGTGCAGCAGGTAAGGGTGATAAAGGATAGTGAGTTAAACGTACTCATAAGTGAGGAGAGTGTGTTGAGTAGATGGAAAGAGTACTTTGAAGGGCTGATGAATGAAGATAATGAGAGAGAAAAAAGGTTGAATGATGTGGAGATAGTGAATCAGGAAGTGAAACAGATTAGCAAGGAGGAAGTAAGGACAGCTACGAAGAGGATGAAGAATGGAAAGGCTGTTGGCCCAGATGACATACCAGTGGAAGCATGGAGGTGCTTAGGTGAAATGGCAGTGGAATTTTTAACCAAATTGTTTAATTAAATTTTGGAAAGTCAGAGGATGCCTGAGGAGTGGAGAAAAAGTGTTTTGGTACCTATCTTTAAGAATAAGGGTGATGTGCAGAGCTGCAGTAACTACAGAGGGATAAAATTGATCAGTCACAGCTTGAAGTTATGGGAAAGAGTAGTGGAAGCTAGGTTAAGAAGGGAGGTGATGATTAGTGATCAGCAGTATGGTTTCATGCCAGGAAAGAGCAGTACAGATGCAATATTTGCTCTGAGAGTGTTGTTGGAGAAATACAGAGAAAGTCAGAAGGAGTTGCATTGTGTCTTTGTGGACTTACAGAAAGCATATGACAGGGTGCCTAGAGAGGAGTTGTGTTATTGTATGAGGCAGTCGGGAGTGGCAGAGAAGTATGTAAAAATGGTACAGGATATGTACGAGGGTAGTGTGACATTGGTGAGGACTGTGGTGGGAGTGACAGATACGTTTAAGGTGGAGGTGGGATTACATCAACGATCAGTTCTGAGCCCTTTCTTATTTGCAGTGGTGATGGACAGGTTGACAGATGAGATCAGACAGGAGGCCCCGTGGACTATGATGTTTGCAGATGACATTGTGATATGTAGTGAGAGGAGGAACCAGGTTGAGGAGACCCTGGAGAGGTGGAGATATGCTTTAGAGAGGAGAGGAATTAAGGTCAGCAGGGCTAAAACAGATTATATGTGTGTAAATGTGAGGGAGGATAGAGGAATGGTGAGGATGCAGGGAGTAGAGGTAGTAAAGGCGGATGAGTTTAAGTACTTGGGATCAACAGTTCAGAGTAATGGTGAGTGTGGAAGAGAGGTGAAGAAGAGATTACAGGCAGGGTGGAATGGGTGGAGAAGAGTGTCAGGAGTGATTTGTGACAGAGTGGTACCAGTAAGAGTGAAAGGGAAGGTCTACAAGAGGGTAGTGAGACCAGCTATGTTATATGGGTTGGAGACGGTGGCATAGACGAAAAGGCAGGAGTCAGAGCTGGATGTGGCAGAGTTAAAGATGTTAAGATTTGCACTGGGTGTGACTAGGATGGACAGGATTAGGAATCTGTATATTAGAGGGTCAGCTCAGGTTGGACAATTTGGAGACAAAGCAAAAGAGTTGAGATTGCATTGGTTTGGACATGTGCTGAGGAGGGATGCTGGGTATATTGGGAAAAGGATGCTAAGGATGGAGCTGCCAGGTAAGAGGAAAAGAGGAAGGCCTAAGATAAGGTTTATGGATGTGGTGAGAGAGGACATGCAGGTGGTTGGTGTGAAAGAGCATGATGCAGAGGACAGGAAGAAATGGAAACAGAAGATCTGCTGTGGCGACCCCTAAAGGGAACAGCCGAAAGAAGATGATGTGTTGCGCTGTGGCAACCCCGGGAAAAGCCGAAAGAAGAAGAAAGATTAAATTATCACTTAAGATATAAGCAGACATACATTTACAGAAAAGAAAACAAGCCATATTAAAATGTTTCCATTTACATGCATTATACATCACATAGCTTTCCTTTCTTTGTAAATGTCATCAGTTCAACATTATATAATTTACTGAATTCCTGCCTTCCCTTAAACTTCACTACTCCTACTCTTGAACAATATTTTGCATGTATAATTCCCACAATTTTCATTTATTTCTATTTAATTTGCTCCGTCCCTTTTCTAAAGAATCCTGTTATAGTTTATCTTTTTTATAATATTCAGTACTTCAAATACACGTGGTTTAGACTTTGATTTCCATTTTGTAGTAATTGTTTTTTGGCAGCCAGCAGAATTAAATTTACTATGGTCTTATTATGTCTAGACAATTCGCATCCTATGTCTCAGCTCAATAAATCATTTCCTTTGTTACAGCCATTTGTCTACCCAATATGTCTAGCAGAGTACTCCAAAAGGAATTTTTAAAACCTGCCAACTCATTAGACTCCCAAAACATATGATTTGTTGTCAATCTTCATTCATTCTTGACTGTTGGGTTTTGTTCCGGTCCTCAGAAACGACTCTGCTGTTATATCAAGCTCGCACCAGCCAAAAACTCTCAAGCTAAGGCTACCCATACTGTCTCTCTTCCCTTTATCTCAGATCTCATTTGCCGCGTAGAAAATCGGACGCGTCAGCCATGCTCTCAGCTAAGTCCTAAACCTTTTTGATTATATAACTATTTTTGTATAATCTTTTTGCTAGTTTCTTCTTTCTCTTGCTCTCTAAGGTTCTTGTTTGTTGAGTGATTTCTGTCTACCCTTTTCTCACTGTCTAGGTATTCTGCTTACCATCGTTGTTATAGGCCCATCCTTTTCCCTCTACTTGTTGGTATTTCTTTGATACCATTGCTGGTATCCTTATTTCCTTCACTCCTATCTTTTTCTCTTAATATCTTTGTGGGTAATCTTCAAGTACCATTGTGGATATAGTAAAAAAAAAAAAAAACCTTATTCTGTACTTCTTGTTTTCACGAGAGTGTGTGTGTGTGTGTGTGTGTGTGTGTGTGTGTGTGTGTGTGTGTGTGTGTATGTGTGTGCATGCATGCATGCCATTTTCTGGCTAGAAAATGGCAGAAAAGCAGAAGAGAATCACTGGGTTCAAAGAGTGTAGGGACTGTGGCAGAAAGACGCCCAATTCCGATGGGCATCTTTCATGTGTTTATTGCTTGGGTGTCCCTCATCTTGAGATACAACCTCCATATGAACTCTGCAAGGGTTTCAGTACTCATACTCTTCCAGAGAGATGAAACAAACTCATTCTTAAGGGATTGCTAAAATGCCTATTTAGTGAAGCTCTGTCTAAGGTGGAGGCATCTAAATCTCCCAGGACAGACTCAAAAAAATGGAGCCATTCGGTACCGTCCTCTCCCAAGGTATGCAAATCTAAGACTAATAAAGTGTCAGGTTTTGACTCATCCATCAGAACCAAAGCCTAAAATTCCTAAGACTGCACTGACTTCTGCTCCAGCACCAGAACCGGTTAAATCCCCCAAGGTGCCATGTATCATTAAGACTACCCAGACTGCTACGGTGCTGACCTTGTCTTTGGTACCGACAACCTCCCTGGCACCAACAAAAGTCTCCTCAAATTTTTCAGTTCCATCTTCCCCTGCCAAGCAAATTTCTGTTCAGCAGACCATGGTGCCGAAGGTCAAGTTACTAAGTAGCCCTAGGACTAGATACTTCCCATCTATAGACCCCTTTTTTGGGTCAGCAGTTAAGTCCCTTTGTAGACAGACTGGAATCGTCTTCAGGAATGTCTATTCTTACCTCCGAGAGTCTTTCAGAACTGGACATAGTTAGATTGGTGGCTCAGCTCTTGGCAGACAGTGGTCTTTTTGCTCCCTCTCAGACCTCCCTCCCTCCCAGAGCCAAGGTTAACTGTCCCAGGACTCCCACATATCTTCCTCCTTCAACCTCTTCACAGGTCTTGGTGGCCACTACTTTGACGTTCCTGGTGCCAGCTACTTCTGTACTGATGGTGGATCTCACCTTGGTACTAGAACCAACTCTGTGGTCTTTGGCTCCATCAGAGTTGTCATACCCATGGGACCGAGATTTGGCTGCCAGCTCCAGGATCCCTGGATTGGCTCCAATTTTTTTTCCATGGCACTATCTACAGTTCCTGGTGCCCTGGCAGTTATGAGTCCTCTCTCGGCTCCTACTCTGGGATGCAGCTCATCGGAGCGGGGTTTGACCCCAGTTCCAAGCTTGTCTTTCTTGGCTCTGGGCTCCCATTCCTGTTTGGGCTGGCCTGTCTTCCAGACTATGGAGAGAGCCGTAGCCTCAGCAGGCTCACAGTTGGCACCATCCCCATCGGAGTGTCACATTTATGTATCCTATGGCTCTCAGCTGTCACAATCTGCTACCTCAGGACAGTGGGCACAGGAACAGCAAGATACCCTACTGCAGGGTCCCCTACCTTCGGTGTCCTCCTCAGACCTTCCCTCTGAGGAGCTACCCCATAAGAGATCATGCAAGAGGAAGCACCTGGATTCTGCAGAAGAATCGGTCACTGAAGATACGGATTTTGATGAAGGGGAAGGGTCCCCGCAATCACCCCCTGAAGATGTCTCCTTTGAAGACATCCTGGAGATTCTGAAACCGAGGGGTGATTGGAAGTCCTCAAAACCATCCTCCAAGAAATCTGTCTTCTTGCAGGCTTTTCTTGCCTGGCCATCTACTTCTTGGGTGACCCCGCCTGCGGATTAACTAATTAAACTCATTATGCAGCATGCATGAAAGGCTCCTGACACCATAGAGCCAATTCCTCAGAGACAGGGCAGAATTATCACAGTCCCAGAGGATCAGCCACATAGGTTGAAAGGTCTAGCAATGGATGCCATGGTGGTGAGGGTGGCAGCCACAAAAAAGGAATTCGCTGAAGAGAGTTCAACTGTCCATTCTCCAAACCGAGAGTCTTGGACGATGACCAGAGTTGGGAAGCAGGTCTTTGCTTCAACTACCTTCGCTATTCGGTCCTTGAACTTCTTAGCACACTTCACCCGACTCCAAAGGGATCTGATAGCTGAGCTTTCATATACCTTGGCAGGAGCAGTGTCTGACAAGGTCCAGGATAAGGTTGCCTCCCAGCTTGCCATCCTAGAGTCAATCTCCAACTTGTCTATGTGGCTTATTGCACATACAGCCAAAGGGGCCATGCCTGGATGCACTTGTGTGATTTTGTGGACCCCTTTGAGTCTTCCTTTGTCAGTGCTGCTGTTAAATTGTTGTTTGGCCCAAATGTCAGAGACACATTAGCCAGGTGTGAGAAGAATGGAAAGACCCTTTCTGTGTGGATATGCATGGAAAGATGTGGTTCAGAAAGACTCAAGGGCCTTTTCTGGACACACGTGGTAAGTATCCCCTCCCCCCCCCCCGGGGGCAGAGGGTGGAACTCTACAGGAAGATGCCCCTCCCACGGCAGAGGGGGTCTGTGCAGCCAGGGATCCAGGGATCCAGGGATTCCTTTTCTGGACAACTCTACCAGCCCTACTGAGCGGCAGCCCGATTGCTTACCTCTGGAAGCAGTTGGAGGAAGATTTTCTCTGCACCACGGAGCCTGGCACTCTATAACATCGGATTCCTGGGTGCAGATAATAATTGCCAGAGTTTATCATATTCCCCTTCAATCTTTCTCCCAAACCACAAAGGTGAATCCTCAATGTTCCACCCAGTCAGAGGGCTATAGCAGCACTAGAGATTCAAAATCTGTTTCAAAAAGAGTCATCCAAGCAGTCTTACCAGACCAGATAGGATCTGGATTTTACTCAAGATTCTTTTTAGTGCCAAAAAAAAACAGGGGACTGGAAGCCAA
Organism: Protopterus annectens; assembly: GCF_019279795.1. Taxonomy (NCBI): domain Eukaryota; kingdom Metazoa; phylum Chordata; order Ceratodontiformes; family Protopteridae; genus Protopterus; species Protopterus annectens. Next base: position 1,871,219,541 of record NC_056735.1, on the reverse strand, counting down.
TCTTAGAAACACATTTGTGCAACAAACAAAATGCTGAATGGTCATGGTTCAGTCTATCCTTCCTTTTGTGGAGAAAGACGATTGGATGTGCTCCATAGATCTTCAGGATGTGTATTACCACATAAAGATGGACAAATGCTCCAGAAGATATCTCCGCTTCTGGCTAGGAGCCAGTCATTACCAATTTCAAGCACTGCCTTTTGGTCTCCTTACAGCCCCCAGGTTGTTCACCAAATGCATGGCAGTTGCAGCAGCTTACTTAAGACTACAGGGATTCTGTGTGTTTCCATATTTAGATGATTGGCTTCTCACTGCCCCCACCAGGCATCTGCTGATTTCCACCTTTGACTCCATACTATGTCTTGCCAATTTCTTAGGCATTTCAATAAACAGAGAAAAATCACATCTACCTCACACACAGGACATACAATTCATCAGAGCAAAACTAAACACAAAATCCTGCATGGCTTCCTTTCCTCATCACAGACTGGTAAATTTGAGGTCACAACTTCAAGTGATACTCTTTCAACACAAAGTTCCTGCTCGTCTAGTTTTACATCTTCTTGGGTCCATGGCAGTGACAATCACTTTAGTCCCCCTGGCGAGGTATCACATGAGGCTGCTTCAATGCCTCCTGGCATCACAATGGTCACTAAGTCACCCAATGTCCCATCCAAACCTCATAATGAAATGCAGCAGACAGAACTTATCTTGGTGGATGAAGCCAGAAGAGAATTTATGGAGTTGCTCCTTCTGTCCCTCCCAGCCCAAGGCTGTAGTGACCATGGATGCTTCCCTGATAGGGTGGGAGGGGCATTTTCAGGGAAAGACAGTCCAAGGCACTTGGTCCTCTCAAGAGGCCAATCTGCATATCAGTGTCCTTGAACTGAGGGCAGTGCTTTTAGTGTTGCAAGCATTCCAGTCTGCCCTTCCTTCAGGGACAATTGCTATCCAGTCAGACAACACGTCAGTAGTCTGGTACATCAACAAATGGAGGGAACCAGATCCTATCCTCTGTCGGGAAGCTTTAAGTATTTGGCAATGGGCAGTCACCTTCAACCGCTTTCTAATAGCAATGCATATTCTGGGGAATTCCAATGTGATTGCAGACAAACTAAGCAAATGTATCCTTCTACCTCACAGTCAATCCCAATGCAGCGATGAGAATCTTTCTTTGATGGGGTCAGCTTTGCTGCAACCTGTTTGCCTCTCCCATAAACCACAAATGCATCAGCTACTTTGCCCTAGTCCCCCCTCACAGGGAGTCCCCGAGAGATGCACTTCTGCATGACTGGCCCTCGGAACTTCTATATGCCTTCCTACCAGTCCCTCTAATTCCCCAAATTCTGAGGAAAGCCCAACTCTTGAGAAGAAAAGTGATACTCATTGCACCTTATTGGCCCATCAAGTCTGGATGTTCTTCTTGTTTCACTGTTGCAGTCATCACATTTGGGTTATCTGTTTGCAGTATCCCTCAGTTGGCCTAATTAACAAAGTCTTGGGTCCTGCGTCGGTTGCTGTCTCTTCTTCCATGACGTCAGGTCGTTAGGGGTATAAGACATGCAGCCAATGCCATTACCCCAGTCTTTCTTGCCGTGCAGTGCCCGAAGCAGAAGCAGTTTGCAAGTGCCAGTCGGCCAACTCCTGAAATTTTCATTTTCGGGTTTCAGAACCAAAGTCTTCAACTAAAAGCTAAGTACCCCATTGGGGAAACTTTTTCTTGCTCTAAACCGATGTCAGTAAAAGTAAATAATTGCATTACTTGTGGAAAGCAAATACCGCATAAAGATTTTCATTCTTACTGTATTCCTTGCCTAGGCCCTGACCACGACGTACCTCGCTGTCAGTTTTCTGCCTTATTTAAACCACGAATTATCCATCTTCGATATATTTACACCTCTAAATATTTTGGAGCTCGGTTCAATTATCTCGATATGTCTTCGGATAGCCATCTGACTACCGATATTCTGAAAAAATGCAAAGATAGAGACAGAGACAGGCCACCGAGGTCCAAAGCTGCCGACGACGCTTCTCCTAATCCAGCCACCAGTTCGCTGGTACTCAGTGAGGTGCTTTGGCAGCTCTGATACCCGCTACTTTAGATTCACAGGCCTCTACTGAGACCCATTCGGAGTCCAGTATGCCGTGAGATGCTTTAACTGTGGAACCTGCGGATGTCTCTACCTTGGATGGGTCTGGAGTTGTTGTGTAGACACCGGCTTCTGAGCGTGTATTCAGGCCTACTGACTTGCGTATTAAACTGACACCATATTTTTCTTCAAGGCCTAAAACTCAAACCATGCCTAGAAAACTGACGCTCAGACTGCATGGCCAGGCCTCTATGCCTAAAAAACAAATGATAAAAATGGCTGAAGACCTTATTACTTTAATCAGGGGAAGCCAAACTTCCCCCTCTAAGAGACCTAGGACTGAGTTTACTTATGATACTTCTGACCAGGATTCTGAATTTTCTATTTCCTCTGATGACCAGGATTTACCCTTATCTGCATATGAGGATTCTGATGCTGAGGACTCTATTCCTTCTGCTTCCCCCCCCCCAGAGGATTTTTCTTTTGGTGAAACCTTGCATACCCTCAGGGAGCATTTTTGTTGGGGAAGTCAGGATTTCTCTGATTCTAAAAAGAGGCTTAGGGATTTCTTACTCCTGCCCTAGCACAGGCCCTTAGCCATACCTCCTGTACTAGACATTGTTGATGATGCCTTTTCGGAATCTAGCTTAGCCCCTGACTCTTTACCTCCTGCTCCCAGAAAACCTGATAGATATTACAGGGTCCCTGACTCTCATAAGTTCCTTTTTAAAAATCCTACTGTGGATCCTGAGACCATTTCACAGGGACCCAAGGGCATTAAAGCTACTACTGCCAAAAATCCTACCCCCTCTGATAGAGACTCCAGGGCGCTGGATAGATGGGGTAAGAAGGTATACACGTCTGCAACTTTGGCCGTTAGGGCCTTAAACTGCCAGTTTCATATGTTAAAGTATCAGCAGCATATTATTGGATTACTTAAACAGAAAATGATGTTGATTCCTGATTGTGCTGAAAATAATGATTTACAGGATTTACTGCATTCAGCTGAACAGGTTGGAAAACATACTTTGCAATGTGGTTTTGATTCACTAGAGGCATCTTGCAGGGCTGCTGTGAATGGGTCTATACTTAGAAGGCATGCTTGCCTTAAGGAGCAATCCTTGCCAGATCATGTTAAAGCGAAATTACTGGATGCTCCCTTAAACTAGGACTGCTTGTTTGGCAGCGAGGCAGAAGTTCTCAAAAAGATGGAGGAAAAAGCTAAATCTATGCAAACTGTTAAAGATTTTTTACAAGTGCAACCTCCTAGTTTTAGTAAGCATTGGCCTTCCAAGAATTGGTCCTTTCCTGCCTCTTCCAGACCTTCTCAGTCCAAACCCAGATCCAGCAGACCTCCCAGGCTTCAGTCTCAGGGTTCACACAGGACTAAGCAGTGAGGGGCCTCCACTTCCAAATCTGGGGATAGTAAACCCCCCTATGGTAAACTGTGTCAATTACTTCTTTCTAAAACTGCCAGGTACTTCTCAGCTGACTGCCCCTTTGGGGAAAGATTGCTCTTCATGCAGAGAACTGGGAACTCATTACACAGGACAAATGGGTTTTAAATATAGTGTCCCAGGGATACAGATTTCGCTTCCACACATTACCAACACCAAGCGGGTGGCCAGATCTACCCCCAAACCAGTGAGCAGAGGCCCCAAAAATATGTACTTTCCCTCTTAAGCATGGGGGCAATTCAGTTGGCACCAGAAGAGGAAAAGGACAAGGTTTCTACTCTAGGCTTTTCCTGGTACCCAGAAAAGACAATTCGTGGTGCCCCATGCTGGACCTGTCTATTCTAAACACCTTCTTGGTGATTCCAAAATTCAAAATGCTGACTCTTCACCAGTTGCTCCCTTTGCTAGGCAAATACACCTGGTTGGCAACACTAGATTTAAAGGAAGCATACCTGCACATCCCAATCAGGGAATCTTGCAGAAGATACCTACGTTTCAAAGCAGGCTACATGCACTATCAGTTCTCTGCACTGCCCTTTGGCTTAGCTACTGGGCCCAGGGTATTCACAAAGTGCCTAGCTCCAGTCATTGCGTTTTGCAGACAAAGAAATATTCAAATATACCTATACCTGGACGATTGTCTAATTCAGGCAGCAAGCCAGGACATACTTTTGAATCATTTGGCATTTGTACAAAGGGTGCTAACTTGTCTGGGGTGCACCATAAATGAAAAGAAATTGCATCTATTACCCGGTCAACAAATTATATTCCTGGGAGCAAGCTTGAATACAACTTCCCAGATGGCTTTCCTTACGCCAGAGAAACAAATTCATTTGACAACCTACTTCAAACAAGTGGCCACAAAGACCCTGCTATCAGCAAGGCAAATTCTACAAGCCTTGGGGTCCATGGCCTCCTGCATTCTTCTAATTCCATATGCAAGACTGCATATGAGGAAACTACAATGGTATCTAAAAAGCCTATGGTGTCAACATTCTCAGGATCTAGAAACAATTATTCCTAGCATACCTTGCCTATGCCTAGAGTTCCTTTGGTGGGCAGAGGCCTGCCACCAAAATAAGGAATTACCATTCACGCTACCCCCTGCCGCCCAAACCCTAACAACAGATGTATCAAACTATGCATGGGGGGGCTCACCTGGCAGGGAAGTGCATTCAGGGCAAAATGAATCCAAGTCAAATGCACCTGCATATCAATCAAAAAGAAATGTTAGCTATACAGAATGCTCTGACAGCCTTCAAGGACCACATTCTTCCAGGACAATTAATGGTAAAGATGGACAACACCAATGTTATGTGGTATATAAACAAGCAGGGGGGGTACACATTATTACCCCCTCTGCAGACTAGCCATGGCATGGTGGAACACAGCCCTGAGCTACCAAGTGCATCTATAAGCTCAATTCCTGCCAGGAAAACTAACTCATGGACCCACATGAGTGGAAACTGGAACCAAGGATTTTCAACATGTTGACAAGCAAATGGGGGAGTCCAGATACAGACCTGTTTGCCTCCCCCCAGAAATATCAATTGGACACATTTTGCACAATGACTCCCCACAAACAAGCTTGGAAAGTGGATGCTCTGTCCTTCAGCTGGAAAAACCTATCAGTTTATGCCTTTCCTCCTCTGCCTCTACTTTCCAAAGTACTACTAAAGATCAAACAAGACAAACCAAGGATGATTTGATTGCACCAGACTGGCCACGCCAACACTGGTACCCCCTCTTGGGCAGTGTGTCGCTATTGGACCCATGGCACCTGCCTCAGACTCCTACCCTATTGTCTCAGCAGGAGAACCAGATTCTGCACCCCCAGCTTCAAACACTGAACCTAGCAGCCTGGCTAATTATCTAATTTCTCCTTTACCATCCCTCAGTAAACCAGTGATGGATATCATTTTAGAGGCAAGGAGGCCTAGTACTAGAAAATCTTATGCTGAAAAATGGAAAAGATTCTGTACCTGGAACCAAGCTCAAAAGATGAGCACAGCAGTGCCCAATTTACCTCATATTTTACAATACTTAATTGAGATGCTTCACAAGGGCCTGTCCTTCTCCTCCATCAAAATTCACACACCAGCCATTTCAGCTCATTATAACACAGAACCTCCCCTCTTCTCTCATCCACTGCTCACGCAGTTCCTCAGAGGGGCCAAAAACTTATGACCACCCAGGAGAGCTCCAACTCCAGCCTGGGACCTTAATTTTGTATTGGAGAAACTCACTCTTCCCCCTTTCGAGCCAGCTGATACTGCAGACTTAAAATTCCTTTCTTGGAAAACACCTTTCCTTTTAGCAATTACTTCAGCAAGAAGGGTATCTGAATTACAGGCCCTTATGGCAGTGGAGCCTTTCGTCATCATTCATGCAGACAGGGTGTCCCTCAGGACCAGTCCCTCCTTCATGCCCAAGGTGGCATCCAGTGTGGCCCTTAATTAGTCCATTCATTTGCCAACCTTCTTTCCTAATCCACAGAACAAAGGGGAATGGATACTGCACTCATTGGATGTGCAGAGACAACTTAGATTCTACTTGGACAGGACTAAACCTCAAAGGAAATCTGAACAACTGCTGGTGGCATTTGCTGCAGGGGCAGAGGGGAAGGCTATTTCAAAGCAAAACATTTCCAAATGGATAGGCCATTGCATTAATTTCTGCTACAAACACCATGGAAAACCTATCCCACAGGGGATCAGACCCCACTCTACCAGGGCTGCATCTACCTCTACAGCCTTTCTCAAAGGCGTCCCTACCAGGGACATCCTAGAAGCTGCTAACTGGAGTTCTGTACATACTTTCACCAAGCATTATCATCTGCCAATTTTATCTAAATTCAGAGCTGGCTTTGCCACTGCAGTCTTGCAGGGCCTTATTGCTGGTCCTAATGCTATCTAAATTCCTCCTCCCATCCTTAGCTTTGGGAATCTACCCAAATGTGATGACTGCAACAGTGAAACACGAAGAACATAGTACAGTTGTGTACACTTACCATAAATGTAAATGTTCGAGTGTATTCACTGTTGCAGTCCTGGTTACTCTCCCTCCAGTCCCCTTACTTCTTTTGGCTATACCTCTACTGTCCTTTACTATGCTTAAAAGCTTTTTGGTGTATTTGCTTTTTTGTTGAAGGTATAAGCTTGTGTATTTATAGATTTAATTGCTTCCCATTAGGGGGGCACCTGACATCTGGGGCAAGAAAAACTGATGTAATGGCATCGGCCACATGTTTTATACCCCTGACGACATGGAAGAAGAGATAGCAACCAAAGCAGGAACCAAGACTTTGTTAATCAGGCTGACTGAGGGCTACTGCAAGCAGATAACCCAAATGTGATGACTGCAACAGTAGATACACTCGAACATCTACATTTATGATAAGTGTACACAACTGTACATTTCTCTTTCTCTGGCCTCACCTACTTCTCCACCCGTGGACTCTGGATCCAGCTTCAGATCTGTTATCTCATCCTCAGGGCTTGGTCCATCCCAACCTTCAAAATCTCAAGCTGACAGCTTGGTTTCTTCACTTCCAGTAATTGGCAGACAAAACAGTTTGTCATCCCTAATGCAAAAGATACTTCTGGCTTCTCATAAACTGTCCACCAGAAAACTTTATCTTCGCAGATGGAAGAGATTTGCTATTTGTTCTGATAAAAAACTGTCTTGATCCTTTCTCGGCTCCAGTCGATAAGATCTTGGAATACTTAGCCACCTTATTTCAATTGGAGGCATCAACTTGTACCATTAGAGTTCATTTAGCTGCCCTTTCGAATTTCCATAACAGATTTGATGATCATTCTTTGATGTCTCACCATCTTTGCAAAACATTTCTTAAGGGCACTTTACATTTGAAGCCCGCCTTTCAAAGATGCCATAGTGCCTTGGGATTTAACCTTGGTCTTGCAATGTTTGGTTCATCAGCCTTTTGAGCCAGCAGTCACCTGTGATCCCAAGTTTTTATCTTTGAAGACCCTCTTCCTGGTAGCTATCACATCTGTCGGGAGAATTTCAGAGTTACATCCCACCCTCCGACCTCTTCCTAGGGACTCCTGGAGGTTTGGAACTAGTCTTGGGGCTCTAGTAGGGTTGTTGCTCAGACAGATCTTCCATAATTTTATTCGTAATGGGCAAACAAGATGTGAGGTAAAGGGAAGAGAGGCAGTATGGGTAGCCTTTGCTTGAGAGTTTTTGGCTGGCGCGAGCTTGATATAACAGCCGAGTCGGTTCCAAGGATCAGAACCGAACCCAACAGTCAAGAATGAATGAAGCTCGACAACACAGATGGAATGTTGTGGTAAGAATATAACTTCTTTTTCCCAGTTAACTCTTTCTTCCCCATCACACCTCCAACATTTGCTGTCTACCTGAGGAAAAATTCTTTAAAGTCTGATTGTGGTATAAAATTACCTATGCAAACATTTCTAAGCAAATATCCTAAACCTTCTGGACTGTGTTGCATACTTGGGAGCCATACATATGTCCTCCCATTGATCTCTTGTAAATTGCTTTTCCAGTCTCGCTTCCCAATCTTTTCTAATTTTCTCTGATTGATTCTTATAGTTATCATGAAATATTTTATATGTCCTACTAATTATCTCTTTTTTAACAGCAGATTCTGTTCTAGATTCAACTAAAAACTCCACCAGAGCAGGTCTTTCACTTAAGATTTCACGATACCTTTCTTTTTTATTATATTGTTATATCAATCCCTGGTAGGGAAGGCTGTCTCTAGCTTGCAGTCCAAATGTCTGCTTGGCCTCATCCCACTCTATTACCTTTCTTTCTGTAGTTATTGGTTCCCAATACCTTGGATCTTTTTCCAGTCTTCTCCAGTAAATTCCAACATATTTTCTGTACCCCTACTTGCAGTCATCCATTTGCAAAATCTCCTTTCTCCATTCTCATACTGGTTTAGTTCTTAGAATACCTTCTGCTGCTTTATGAATGTGATAATTCTGTATGGTTGTTACTATTCTCCTTATGGATCTGAAACAGAAATCCCACTCTCTCATTCTTTCTTGAACTTCTCCCACTTCGTCATCATCCCTTTTTGTTTGAAATTATAACCTTCTGCTTGTGTTGTATATATGAGCTTTAATTGTGTAGCTGTAAAATATCCCTTCAAATCAGGTAACCCTATGCCGCCTTATTCTATTGGCAGGATCAACTTATCCCAATTAACTCTTGCTCTCTTCCCCTCCCAGATAAATTCTTGCAACTCTTTTTATTGTTCACTGCCTCTCCTAAAAAATGCCTGACTTGCATATATAAATAAAGGGACTAAAACATTTTCACTGCTTTTTTTCTTCCTCTACATATCCTTAAAGAAGAGCTTCCATTTTCTCAGTTTTTGTATTATATATTGTTTAACCCCTTTCCATGTATCCTTAGCTGCCATAACAGAAGCATTTAAATCCATACTCATCAAATGCTTTGTATTATTGTATCCCTATAAATATGGGTATTGTTGAACCAATTTGTGTGTAGGTGCATAATTTACAGCTATAGTCTTGGCTTTATTTCATTCATTTTATATCCCAAAAAGACTTGAAACTGTCTCAAAATGTTCCATAACACCGAGATGTCCATTTTTGGATTTATCAGGTACAAAATATCAACTGCAAATAAAGCCAGCTTTTCTTGATTACCATAGCAGTTATGTTCTTGCATTTCTGAATCCCTTATTTTCTTTGCCAGTAGCTCTAAATATAATGCAAATAACAAAAGGGAAATGTGTCTCATTTTCTTGAAAGTACATTACATCTTCATGTATTTCCACTCATTTACTCACAGAGGTCCTACTATCTGAATATGTCACCTTATCCCAGGATGCACTTATAATCTGTCAGTCACCAGTCAAGTCAATGTATCAGTCAGTCATCTCTTCCATTCCTTTAAAGAATATATACTGAAATACACTGTCCTAATAAGGTTACTTTTGAGTAACTGTAAGTTAATATTTAACTAATTCATTTGTTAACCAAGTAATTGAAATGTTCAGTCTCTCACCATTTTCAGACAGGATCTGGTCTACAAAAACACAAGTAAGTACAGCATGTATAGTCAGTTTAGAATAGAACATCAACCAGTAAGTTTTTGGGAGGTGAAGGAAAGAGAAGTAACTAGACAAAAACCCAGACTGACATGGGGGACAATGTGTATATTCCAAATGGAAAGTGGATGGAACCTTGAACCCTGGAGATGTGAGGCAGGGATCTTGACCACTGAGCCGTCATGCTGCCTGTCGTGATGTTAAATGCTCTCTTCTGGAGCATTTGTAATATATCTCTGTCCTTTCTAAAGTGTAACCTTCTAAGCTAAATAGACTATTATGGGAGAATTGATTTATATAACAACAATCTAGGAGTAGTTCCTTGCTCATGTCTTTGTATATTGTTCTGCAATATTTGTACTTGTGAATTCTGCAGTGTATTGTTACTCACCATTAGACTCGCTCACTGATGAAAGTGAACAGGAATATAGGAAAGTAAGTTCCTGTACCTTCTGTACAACAGGAACCACGTTCTAGTATTTCTTTCTACTAGTTCTGGAAATTGAATTCTGTCTGGTTCGATTCTCAGCTAGAGCGTCTTCTGCGTGGAGACCTGCTTGAATGGGCGTACCTTCGTTGAAGGTTGTGCGTCAGGGCTGGCAACTCGGCACGTAAAAATCAACTGCCAATCATTAGCGGACCGGAGTTCCGCTGTGGCAACCCCTAACTGGGAAAAGCCGAAAGACACATTCAAATCAGAGAAATAATTATAGTCTATGAGCTTGTAACATTTAATGTGGAGTTTCTTTCACAAAGTCCAACTTCTATTTATGTTATTTACATATAAATATTCAATATATCAAAGTAACAGATATGGAACAACATATTAATTCTTCATAATATCTGATTATGTCAGAGTCCTTTATATCTTTGTTGTCACTAAGAACACTGGCCATGTTAAAGGCAAATGAAAATGTTACAACTTTACGTATGGTTTCTTAAAGTGTTAGGAGAATAAGTTACACAGGAAAATCCGAAATATGAAGGGTAGCCATAATCTGACTTCCCTTATTCTAGTAATACTGTGGACATTCACCAAAACCTCTATTTGTTTTTTTGCTCTATGGAAATGTTATTACATAATTATGTTATTAAATAGGATTACTCTATACAAAATATGAATCACAATTCTGACATGAAAATAAAAAAACAGAAAAGCTTCCTGTTTATGTCACTGAACTGTCTAATATGTTTATAATTTTAGCCCTACTACCATGTGTCTTTATTTGTTAGTTTTGCATGCCAGGGTGCGTACTGGAATAGTAAAACTTGCTAGCTCTCATTTTTTATTAAAATACTCTATAATCTTATTTGAAGTTTTTTTTCCATTTGTTTTAATACTTTTAATACTTATACCCAGTATAGGTAATCAATATATGGTAATGTTCATTTTTTTGTCATTTAAGTAAGATATGCAAACATTTTTTTTTTATGTTACATTGATTGACTTGTCCTGTCGAGCAGGGATGTCTGACCATTTGCAGTGGATGCTCACATAGAAAAGCTTTGGCAGTGAATTAAAAAGACATATACTAAACATGAACATTAGACAAATCAAGTAAAAGAAAGAATACACTACACAAAAATTGGCAGACATGGAAAAGTGCTAGAGTGACAGGGTTAAACAGGACCTACATCCTTTTGTATTACAGCAAGTTGTAATATCAAGACTAGATATTATTAAAGATTAGATCTTGTTTTAACTCATTCCCTCCAATGGAGCTCTGCAAGTTTGCATTGTAACTTCCAATATGTGGAACCTAAGCTTTCTGATAGTATTAAATTATGTCCTCACATTTCAAACAAATGTTTATATCTCTGGAACCGTAGTGGCTACTAAAGAAGTGTAGAATTCTTTAGATTCTAGGTCTTAAAATGGATTTCATACATCACAGTAACTATTAAGGTTATAATATTTTGTAAACAACTTACAGTATCACATCAACTGCTCAAGTTACACACATACCGTCTGCAGCAATTTGTTCACCCAGCTGAGAGCTTTCATATGAGTCTAAGCAGTTCTGTATGTGCTATTTGGTTGCCAAAATTCTTAGAAAAACACGACATTTATGACAATGTAAATAAGTATTATATGAACAACAGTTAAATTATTTTTACCTGCACTAGGCAGAGGTCAAATATCAATACAGTTGTGTTTGTCATTGTGTAAGCTTTAAGATGATATTTTAAATGCATTGTATGTAGCATGGTTTTGGAATTATTAATGCAAATATGAGCAAGCATTAACACCTGGAGGCATCAGTAGGATGTAACTGCACAAATACCTGGCATTGTCACCCAGCTGTAAATAATTTGTGTTTTTGTAAATAATGGATATAGTTTTATTTTTTCCTTTCTGTTTGCCTCAAAAATTTCAATACCCAGTATTGTGGGACTACACTAACTTCATTCCATACTTGGCTATCTTACAGCTGGATTAGGAAGTGTGCTTGCTGCCAGGACTCTTATTTCTTTCCTGTTGCTCACACTGTCTAGGACTTCCCTCCAGATTTACTAATTTTCCATGCAGGACTAATCTAGTCCTGCACGGAAGAGCCCGTTTAAGAGCAGGATGGCAGCGCGCCATGCATAGTAATGAAGACGCGCTGCCCAAGCTGCCATGCTTACACAGAGAGTATACAAGTGCAGGGGGAATGTCTGAGAGCAGAGGTCTCAGAATAAACACGCCCCTGCAATGTTGAACAGCAGAAAGTGGAAATAAATGAGAGAAACCGCTCTTAGGTGTCCAAGTATCTCCACCAACAGTCTCCCATGTGTACGACAGCAGCAGGACATAAAAATCAAAAGAAGAAACCCCTGTATTGTCCTCTAAAACTCTGAGTACAGCTAACTGTAGATGCGCGTGTATGCCCATTGCTTAGCTACGGGTAAAGCAGCAGAAAAGGCTGAAGAGGATAACAAGGAAGATATATGCAAATGAAGCATCTCAGTAATAGTGTAGTGGGCAGAGCGGTTACCTAACGAGCAGGCATTCCCAGTTCGAGTCCCACTGCAGTACAGTCTATTTTACATGGCAAAGCATGGTATAAGCAATATTTGTATTGCAAAACCCACTAAATAACATATATTTATGAACTGGAGTACTGCAGGAAATGCACATGTGAAGAGTCAGTATCATAATGAATAAGGCAGCAGTAAGCAGGTGTAAGCACAGATAAGCAGTAATAAGCATATATAAGCACTAGTAAGCATGTGCAAGTGCATTTGCGCAGGGGTAAGCATTGCCTACACAGATTAAGCAAAGGAGAAGCTAACAGGGTGTAAGAAACTGTGACCGGAAGTTATCAGTGCTTACCTCTGCGCAAACTTGCTTACAACCGATTTAAAGTGCCTTAATCACTCTGTATCCAAAGGCTGGTGTTCTGCCCAGCACCAAAATAAACAACCTCTGCAAAGCTGGAATCCAGGACCATGCACACCATACACAAAATGATTTGCCACTACGCCATGCCAGATATGCATAAATCATATGTTGTCAGAAACATAACCCCAGCCCAGTCATGCAACAGTACAAAGAATGGATATCGACATTTAGATGGATGTGTGCGTGTACATATATTACTATTACTATTACGCAGATATATTTCTCCATAGCTATATACGGACATAGTTAGAAATATGTAAGCAAATGCATATACCCATATAGGTATATATGGCCAGACATCTGTAGATAGCAATGGTAGATGAACAGAAACATATATGTCCACATGCACTGTCAATGGGCTTGAGAGGCCCCAAACAATATGCATCCTGTACGAATTGCCATACCCCCCAGCCAAACACGTCCAGCCTGCAAAACACTACCAAGCTCATTGTATTGTAAGTGTTTCATTTAAATAGGGATTTAAATCAATCCTCTCTTATGTTTCACATGTTGACATCACATTCCCCTCTCCCCCACCCACTAGGCAGGCTGACCAGTAAAGGCCCATCCAACCCAGGCCATCCTTGACCCATACATTCATTACCCACAGTCCCCCCCCCACTGCACACACGCAGCCACCATCCCTTCCCTGGTTACCGGCCCATAGCTACCATACCCCCCCCCCTCCATGGGACCCATTCTGTATGTTGTCCCGACCTAAGTATCTTAGGTCTGGCACACACTGTAGTCCATGCACATAGCCATGGGTACCTTTGCAGCTCTGGTTTTTGACAAAAGCCGAATACCCAATTTTTGGGTTGTCCCGCATGGGACGAATGTTTCCCTGGTACTAACAATAGATTTTACGTGTGACTTTGTTGACGGATTTATTTGTAGGTATCGCAAAGCATACGTGGCACACAAGGTTGGCTGGTATGCACACGAAACATAGTATCCAGCAATACCAGTCTACATTACAGGACATGCAGCTAAATATCTAGAGACGTGTGTGTGTGTGTGTGTGTGTGTGTGTGTGTGTGTGTGTGTGTGTGTGTGTGTGTGTGTGTGTGTGTGTGTGTGTGTGTGTGTGTGTGTGTGTGTGTGTGTGTGTGTGTGTGTGTGTGTGTGTGTGTGTGTGTGTGTGTACATATATATATATATATATACCCATAACTAAATAGATATATACCGCTCCCTCTCTGTAGTACATATGTATACATACATAGACATACATATATATAAATACCCACATATAGATAAATACATATGCAGACATCCATACATCCACATGTCGTTAGATATATATATATACACACACATATATATATATATATACACACACACACATATATATATATATATATATATTTATACACATATATATATATATATATATATATATATATGTGTGTAGATTCGGCTTTTCCCGGTTAGGGGTCGCCACAGCGGAACTCTGGTCCGCTAATGATTGGCAGTAGATTTTTACGCACTGAGTTGCCAGCCCTAACATACAATCTTCAACGAAGGTACACCCATTCACGCAGGTCTCCACACAGAAGATGATTTAGCTAAGAATCGAACAGGACAACGTCTTACTGTGAGACGACAACGCTACCGCAGCACCACCACCACAGTATATATATATATGTAAATATATACATATATATGTATATATATATATATATATATATATATATATATATATATATATATATATATGTACATATATGTATATATATATATATATATATGTACATATATGTACATATATATATATATATATGTGTGTGTGTGTGTGTGTGTATGTATGTATGTATATATATATATATATCTATGATATGATACAGCACGTAAGAATGACATCAACATACGTGCAACACGTAGCATTACCCCCCCCCCCATCCAGACAGGGGAAACATACAAACAAACACACAAACAATGTAAACAATCCACTGCTCCCCAAACATCAGGCAGGACAGAACCAGTGGGGGGAACACTGTGGACCACCAAGTCTAATCTTGCAACAGAGACAAGAGCGTCCCTTGTGGGACACCCCAAAATTTTTGATGATTGGAGCCACATCCATGCAAAAATTTATCAAGACAGGGCGTGTATGTATTCAGACTACAAGGTTGGGAAAGCCTGATGACCCATGGGTCGAGACAACGTACGAGATGGGTCCCGAGAAGTGGAGAGTGGGCAGTGTGTAGTGGTGTGGTTAGACCTGACCTGCATCCAGAGTAAGGCTGAGTGCTGTAGAGGAGGGGGGGAACTATGGGTATGAAATTATGGGCCTAGGTGTGCAGGTGTTGGCTGGAGCGGTTCTATTCAGACCACCCCGGGGATGTAAGCAATAGTGCGAATTGGCAGAGATGCTGCCTAACGAGCAGCCATTCCCAGTACGAGTCCCACTGCAGCATAGTCTGTTTTACATGGCAAACTACGGTATAACCAGATGTGTTGTTGCAAAACCTACTACATAACACCAAAGAATACATCGTCACAACACCCCACTGTAGGCATGTAAGCCGATTTAATTGGCATCACAAGTTATTATTGTAGTCCTCATCCCCACCCAGGGGTGTGAGTGTCCAACTCAACCTCCAAATTCAGTATATATGCACAGCTGTTGCTGTAGAAGAAATGGCCAGCTGTGGACCTTCCTTTCAGCCTTCCTGCACATCCCTGGATAACTCCTCTAGTATCTCTTCCTCTTTGTGCCCCATGAACACCACTTAACTATCAACCCCTTTTCCATTTCTATTAATGTTTTAAGTTACAAGTAGGTGACACCTCTTCCCCAACTATATTGGCAGAATCTGGAACCCCCTACTCACATGCATTACCTCAGCTGTCCCACAGGACACATGTAAATAACACATGAAGGAACACCACAAGCATACTTGGATCAGCACATGCTCACCACCTGGCAAAATCCCCCCCCCCCAACTTACACTCTATACTCTTACATCAACTAGTGAAACCGACACCTCTTGTCCTGCCTCACATACAAATCCCAACATCCATCAAACCTTCCCTGTTGCTCCTGTACCAGTTATTCCATCAGACTACTATACAGTTACAATGTCACCCCCTTTACCTACTCCTTCACTATTCTCTTCTACTCTACCACACAGGTATGGAATAACTAAACCTAACCCAAATACCTGAGTGTAACCTATCCAGAACTGTTAAACTGGAATCCAACTTCACCTTAAACTGACCTTTGTCAACAGTCAAACTGACATGTAAACCTAACCTAAGTATGTATAACACCGACATGTTAACATAAACTAATCAGGACATTGTCTTCTCCTGCCACCCTCTACCTCCTGAAAACAAGAGACTATCCCCTCAAAGACCCTGTGTTTTTGCCTGGGTTGTATCCCTTTATTTTCACTACTAGGGTGTTCTCCACAGACTACCCTTGGACTCAATCAGGACATTGTCTTCTCCTGCCACCCTCTACCTCCTGAAAACAAGAGACTATCCCCTCAAAGACCCTGTGTTTTTGCCTGGGTTGTATCCCTTTATTTTCACTACTAGGGTGTTCTCCACAGACTACCCTTGGACTCGATCAGGACATTGTCTTCTCCTGCCACCCTCTACCTCCTGAAAACAAGAGAGTATGTCTACCTAGTCATGCTATATTATGTTTTAACTAAATGTTCCTGCTAAGCTTTCAGATTGCCACTAACTAAGCAGCCAGCAGCTACCCCTTCCTCATTCCTTCATTTCTCCTCACAATCTCCTTAGATGGCTACATAGGTTATCCTCTCTCCCCCATTTTAGTACAGCTCCACGCCTAGTAGCTCCCTTGTTTGCTTATTGCACTACCACTGTTGCCCACTAGATGTCATCCTATCCTCATCTCTATTTGGGATATTAGTACTGATTTCTACCTTACACTTTTATTCTCTCCTTCCTACCTTAATCCTTTTCCTCCTTTCAATACTCTGTCTTATCCTCTCCTCCTAGGCTACTTTCTCTTGCCTTGATTCCCCCTACCTTCTCTGATACTTTTTCCATTCTCCTCTGGTCTACTCTCTGCCCTGCTCAAAACCTCTCTCTTGGGGCTCCCTGCTTACTTCCTCTGTCTCCTCTGAGCCCAGGTCTGCACACCTGTTTTACCCTTTCTCACATAATATTGTGTTTACTAGGCCCCACTACCTGTATGCTTTATTACCCTTGGATATCCTCCCTGTTCCACTTCCTAACCCACTTATCCTCTTATCTCCTTCCCTAGCCTATTGTTCTCTTTACTGCAACCATTACTATTCTATCCTTTTTCAGCCAGGTCTCTGCACTCCCCTCCCTTTCCGGTTTATACCTGACTCCCTGCTATCTCTCCCTCCCCCTCCTATTGTTCTCTTTACTGCAACCTTTATTATTCTATCCTTTCTCAGCCAGGTCTCTGCACTCCCCTCCTTTTCCGGTCTATACCTTACTCCCTGCTATCTCCCCCTCCCCCTCCCTAGGGACTTCCTTTGAAAGTTTTTAAAGACCGTCCCATGACCCAAGGGCGCCATCTTTAAATCTGCCCTCCTCGCTGCTGCTGTGTGTGCTTGGCTGTGTGCGACAACTCTGAAGTAAGTTTTTATCTGATTATTGTACTCCAGCTTAGAGGAATTGTACTGTTAAAGTTCTAGTAATCGGTGTTTAACTGCTGTTCATGTTAACACGTGTTTAGCTTGTGCCACAATGCTGTAGTAACCTGCTATTTACCTAAAACACTCCATGTTAGGGAAAACTGATTGTTTTATGTTGTATCAGCTTGTGTTCAGGTTAACGTGAATGCGTTTAGTACAGCCTTTGTCGTAAGACTACTCTGTTACTGTCTGTATTTATACTATAGCGTGTGCACTTTTGCTAATTGAAACGCGAATGCGTTTAGCTTTTAGGTGGTGCTAAATACATCGGACTGCTCTAATACTGTTGGTGTTCAGGTTAACGAGAATTGCGTTTAGTACAGCCTTGTTATAAGACTACTCCTTTACTGTTGGTACTGATAGTACAGCGTGTTTACTTTGCTAATGTAAACGCGAATGCGTTTAGCTTTAAGGTGGTGCTAAATAGGTAGGACTGCACTAAAACTATTGGCGTACAGGTTAACGCGAATGCGTTTAATATAGCCGTTATTGTAAGACTACTCCTTTACTGTCTGCATTGATACAATAGCGTGTGGACCTTTGCTAAGGTAAACGTGAATGCGTTTAGCTTTTAGGTGGTGCTAAATAGGTTGGACTGCTCTAATACTGATGCTGTTACTGTTTCAGCTTGTATAGGAATCCCTTACATCAAATGCGAATGAATTGTAGGTTTTAGGGATTGCTGGTTCCGTATGCTGTTCTGTTCTAGCCTGTTTGTACTTATTGGTCGTGCATACGTGAATGCGTTAAGCTAGTTTGGCTAGCCTTTGAAGTGACTGCTCCTATATTTGCTGCTAATTTAAATGCGTATGTGTTTAATTATTAGGATTTGCCTTACAGTGGGACTGCTCATATGCTAGTCTTTACATTTACTGCTTTCATACATGCTATTCCTGTAAACGCGAAAGCGTTCAGTGTTATGTCTTGCTATTTTTACTATTTTACTATTTACACTATGTACACTTCCTAAAGGGACTGGAAAGTGCTTCTGTTGAGTTGTTCATGTAAACGCGAATGCGTTCCATTGCTTTACCCTGATTAGTGTGGGGTTGCTCCAACATTAAGCTCTATATTATTAGCTATACACTTATGTAGATGAAATGTACTGTTCACCATTTGTATGCATATCCTTATGAGTTAAATCTTCTATATGTTAAGTTGCTTTGCTTACCATATGCATAACCTGCATTTTTCTGCATTTTGACTCTGAATTGCATCCCTGTATGTCAGTATTGTATTCTAACACTATCTTTTTGTCCTCTTTCCCTCCTATACCAGCTATCTCCTCAAAGACCCTGTGTTTTTGCCTGGGTTGTATCCCTTTATTTTCACTACTAGGGTGTTCTCCACAGACTACCCTTGGACTCGATCAGGACATTGTCTTCTCCTGCCACCCTCTACCTCCTGAAAACAAGAGAGTATGTCTACCTAGTCATGCTATATTATGTTTTAACTAAATGTTCCTGCTAAGCTTTCAGATTGCCACTAACTAAGCAGCCAGCAGCTACCCCTTCCTCATTCCTTCATTTCTCCTCACAATCTCCTTAGATGGCTACATAGGTTATCCTCTCTCCCCCATTTTAGTACAGCTCCACGCCTAGTAGCTCCCTTGTTTGCTTATTGCACTACCACTGTTGCCCACTAGATGTCATCCTATCCTCATCTCTATTTGGGATATTAGTACTGATTTCTACCTTACACTTTTATTCTCTCCTTCCTACCCTAATCCTTTTCCTCCTTTCAATACTCTGTCTTATCCTCTCCTCCTAGGCTACTTTCTCTTGCCTTGATTCCCCCTACCTTCTCTGATACTTTTTCCATTCTCCTCTGGTCTACTCTGTGTGCCCCGCTCCGCTCCTCTCCCTACCCCCATATCCCACCCACCCCCAGGGGTCCTACATTTATCTTGCCTCTAGACACACCTCTCACTACTTCTACCCTATCCTACTCACAGCCTCACACATTGTGTAACACCCTTCACTTAGCCACACCTACTTCCCCACTATAACCAGCCCCACCACTCTCTCACTAATACACCTACACTATTACAGCCCCTACCACTTGCCCCCTACTCCCGCATTACATCCATTCACACCACATCAGGAAACCCTACTTCACTTACAGCTATTTTATCATGACTGCAACTATCCTCCAGTCACAACTTAAATTACCTATTACCTTCTTACTATTATTCCTTCTCATCACTACCTACATCTTAACCTCCTATGAACACTCCATAACTGTTTCTCTCTCACTTCCCTCAAAACATACTAGTACACCTGCAACATTCCTACCTGCATCCTACTTACATACCTCCTCACAATCCATATACCAACTTGCCAAATACCACAGACTACTACACTGCAAACTACTAAAAACTAAATCAAAGAAATTATTTGAAACTTTTCTAAAACATAAACTCAAAAACTATCTTACACTACTCCATCTACTTCAAGATGGTGACATACACCCCAACCCAGGCCCTCAACCTACAACTACTAAAACACACAGAAACCATATAAAAGCCCTCCTTCCTCCATCCACTACACCCTCAAACTTATTATCCTTGGCCCATCTAAATATACGTAGTATCTGTAATAAAATTAGTCAAATTCATGCCCTACTGGAAGTACACAACTTTGACATTCTATGCTTATCAGAAACTTGGCTAAAACCTTCTATTAAAGATATTGAAATTACCCCACCTGGATATAACATAGTTAGACTTGATCGTACCTCCAAGAAAGGAGGTGGAGTAGCTATCCTATATAAAACTAACCTGAAGCTTACTCTTCTTGACCTTGCTCTTACCCAAAACAATAATGCTGAAATAATCTGCTCCAGGGTTCAAATTAACACTACTAAAGCAATAAACATCATTTGTGCATACCTTCCCCCTGGAAATAACATCCCCACATTAGAACAACTTCTTGAACAACTATCCAATAACCTCCCTCAAGAAACACTATTCCTTGTAGACTTTAATATTGATTGGAAATCTTGTAACAATGCTAACCCTACTTCCCATTTAAACCTTTATGGTTTCAAACAACTAATTGACAGTCCCACTAGAATAAATAAAACAAGCAAAAAAGAAACCACCTTAGACTGGGTTCTTACAAACTCCCCCTTACAAACCTACCAAACTGGCATCCTTCCTGATGACCTTAGCGATCACTCCCTCACATATGTCATTAGAGCTAAAACTCATCAAAACTTACCTACCATACATAGGACACTATATTCAAAGAAACAATTTAATCCTGAATGGTTTCAAACAAAACTCTCAAAATACAACTGGACCCCTCTAAAACACCTCTCTCTCAACAATGCAGTTGAACATTTCAACTCAGCATTCCTTACAATCTTAAACCACCATGCCCCAAGCCGTACCATTAGAATAAAGACCAAAACAGCACCTTGGCTAACCTCTAATACTAAACAAAAGATTATACTCAGAAATAAATCTTGGAAAAAATGGCATTCCTCTAGAAACCCAACAGATTATCAAACCTTTAGAGAGCTGAGAAACAAAACCAAAAACGCTATTATTTCAGATAAAAAGAACTACTACGTTGAACTTCAGCAATCCACGAAAAAAGAACCAAAAAAGTTCTGGTCTACTATCAATAATCTACTTACCCCAGGCAAAGTAGTTACACCCAACCCACAGAATTTAGACCCTGATAATCCCTCATTAATAGCCAATAACTTCAATAGCTTCTTTACTACTTCCATACAAACGCTAGCAAGCCACTTATCTCCTGATGCTTCCCAACTGATCCTAAGTAACACCAACAACATCCTTCCTCCCCTTCAACTTCAACCCATACCCACCTCCTACATACAATCTCTCTTACAAAAACTTAAATCCACTACCCCCTCAGCAGATAAGCTTCCTGCTGAAT
Source organism: Protopterus annectens (assembly GCF_019279795.1). Taxonomy (NCBI): domain Eukaryota; kingdom Metazoa; phylum Chordata; order Ceratodontiformes; family Protopteridae; genus Protopterus; species Protopterus annectens. The sequence continues at coordinate 1,871,197,979 of NC_056735.1, read as the reverse complement.
TCCTTCAAGTAGCAGCAAAAGCTATAGCCTACCCTGTTTCTATCCTAATAAACAGATCCATAAAAGAAAGTACTTTTCCAGCAATCTGGAAGATATCACACATCATACCCTTACACAAAGGAGGCAAATCCACTGACCTTTCTAACTTTCGCCCTATAGCACTATTATCTCCACTAGCTAAAATCATGGAAAAATGTATACACAAACAACTACTTAACCATCTCCTTCACAATAACCTACTAGCAAACATTCAACATGGATTTAGACCCTCACATAGTACTACCACTGCACTACTTTCTTTTACCAATACCATCAACTGTAACCGTAATAACAACAAACTAACTGCTTCTCTTTTCCTAGACCTGTCAAAAGCCTTTGACATGGTCAACCATACACTTCTTCTATACATATTAAAATCCCTTGCCCTGGATTTCTCCTCCTTAACCTGGTTTTCATCCTATCTAGAAAGCCGACAACAAGCAGTACTCTGGAAAAATTCTCTATCTGCTCTTCTACCTATCTCTTTAGGAGTACCTCAAGGATCAATATTAGGTCCACTCTTATTCTCCATCTTTATTAATGATCTTCAATCATCTATCCAAAACACTACCTGCATACAATATGCAGACGATTCTACCATCATTTGCACAGCTTCCACCCAATCTGAACTCCAGTCACTCACACAATCTACCTTTACTACTGTCGAACAGTGGTTCTCAAAAAGATGTCTCCTCCTCAACTCCAAGAAAACAAAACTATTACTATTCTCACCTACCCACAAATCTTCTCAACTAAACTTTACTATTACTGCAGGTGATAATTCTCTCATCTCCCCAGACTCTACTACCAAACTGCTTGGTGTTACTATTGATAATAATCTTAACTATGATTGTCACATCAATAACACTATAAAAGCAGTAAATAAAAAGATTGGTTCACTGTACAGAATCAAACCCTTCCTTACACCAGCAGCACGGACCACCTTAGCTCAATCACACCTTATCTCTACCCTACTGTATGCTTCCTCTATTTACACCAATCTCTCTAAAAGCAACCTGAAAAAACTAACTACATCCTACCACAATATAGCTCGTTTTGCCACAGCATCCCAGTACAGAACTCACCACTGTCAAAACTTAAAACACTTACACTGGTTAGAACTACCTAACAAACGTATCTATCAACAACTTTTAATTACACATAACATTCTATATCAACCAACAAAAACACCTGCTCTCAGTAACCTCTTGATCCCCTACAATAACTTGAAACAGCTGCGATCTGCCGAAAAGCTACAAGTCAACACAACTAGAATTACAAACTCAGCTGGCAACTGTCTATTTTCCAACTCCGTAGGGAAAATATGGAATAACCTCCACTCACACATTACCTCTCTAGACTCCTTTCAACTTTTTAAAAAACAGCTTCTTGCACATCTAAACAACTTCTGGCTCTGCTCCTGTACCAATCCAGACTAATCTACTTTTTTCCTTCTTTCAGTCATATTTCCCTATTTAAATATGCCAATCTTTCTCTGTTATCACAAATGACTTAATTTTAATTACTGTACTGTTCTATAAAAAAAAAAAAAAAAAAAAAAAAAAAAAAGTACCTACAATTTCTTCAACAATTATGTATATAAGACCTTTCTCAATATATAGATCGTACTATGTGTTTTTTTTTACTAGACTAATATGTATGCATTGTTGCTTAAATGTTTTAACCTTGTTTTTATTTGTGGAGCTTTTCTCCCCGGGCCTCCACTGAAAATGGAAATTATCCAGCTGGACTAGCCCGGTCAACAAATGTAAAATAAATAAATAAAAAATAAATAAATAAATAAATAATGTGTTACGTAGCTATGTTAAGTCTGTTACACTCTATGAATGTGAACACCTCAGTATTACTTGAAATAAGTAGCTGGGGTTTACTGTGGAGCTCTACTCCCCGGGCCACCGCTGAAAATGGACAAGCATCCAGTCGGATTGTCCTGGTCAACAAATGTAAACTAAATACATGAAGTAGCGTTAGGGTATGCGGGAGAAAGCGGGTGTAAGCCTGTTTGGGTGGCGGTAAGCAATGCCCACACTGGTTAAGAAATGTAGAAGCTAACTCAGTGTAAGACACCGCAACTGGAAGTCAGCAATGCTGAGCCTCACGCAAACCAGCACATACCCGCCTACAATTGCTCTACAGTGCCTTAGTCACTCTGTAGCCAACAGCTCTCTTCGTACCCATTAACAAAATAATCTGCAATCCCAGGTTGCAACACCCCTGACCCTACACACTATAAGTTACCAATAAGCCATGGCAGATACACATTCAGCTGCTATCACAAACATATCATCCAGCACAGTCATTCAACAGTATAGGAAATGTATGTAAGTATGTAGATTAATACCAGCAAACATATGTACATTGCTCAATCACAGTATTTTGAGCAGTCTGTGTGTATCAAAGAACAGTGCCCGTCTAATCATACTGTGAGAACAGTAGTCTTACTTGCATAATACTGAAGTGGATAATGAAAAACGGTGCACGCCGTGGGGGCGAGTGGGCATGCTTCATGCACAGAATGTCACACCTGGGGCATTGGTTCTGTGGAACAGGAAGATGAGGCTGGCTAGGTGTGTGAGCAAACCGCTGCTTCTCAAACCCCTGGCAGGATGCTAACAGAGGGAGAAACAGTGTAGACCAGCTAAGTCTACTCTTGACACAACAACATGTCCGTCCCTGGTAGGACGAACCAAAAACTGTGAGTCACATCGATGTCTCCACCAGTATCGGAGGAGGATCAAGGGACGGCTCATATGTACGTGGACTAAATGGATGAAAAGCCTGCAGAAGCTTGGGTCGAGACAGTATACTGGAGGAGTACCGAGACGTGCAGAGAGGGAATTGTGTGGACGTGTGATATGGCTGGGCTAGCAACTGGAGAATGGATGGATGCTGTGTACGTGAAGCCTGAGGGCCGGGGGAAGGAAACATGGGTGTGACATTATGGTAGAAATATGCAAATGAAGCAGAACAGCAATAGTGTAGTGGGTAGAGCATCCGACCGATGAGCAGGCATTCCCGGTTCGAGTCCCACTGTAGCACAATCAATTTTACATGGCAAAGCACGTTATAACCAATAGTTTTGTTGCAAAACCCACTAAATACCATATATATATGAACTGGAGTACTCCAAGAAATCCACATATGACGTATCAGTGTCAGACAGAATAAAGCACTAGTAAGCAGGTGTAAGCACAAATAAGCAATAGTAAGCATATGTATGCACTAGTAAGCGGGCTTAAGTCTTTACAACTGCTTTAAAGTGCCTTAATCACTCTGCATCCAGTGGGCCTTTGTCAGCCCAGCAACAAAATAAACAGCCATGCAGGTGACGAGCCCAGGACCCTATACACCATAGTCCCAGTAGCTACCACCAAGCCATCAGAGAGGTACAGAAGAATGAGGTAGTAGTAAACATGTCCTTACCATAGTATAACCAAACTGAACCTGTGAAAGGCATCAGTAGACAGTCATATGTGCCATAACTGATTACAGAACATATATATGCGAACTAGAGTACTGCAGTAAGTCCAGATGTGAGGTGTTATTGTAATTAAGTGTAGAAGTTCCCAGGATCCCATACAGTGTACGTACACACATCTCAAGGATACAAGACACATATATAACAAGTGATGAATGGGAAATCAGTGCCAAAAGGCAAATATCATGCATACAGGTAATATGCACCACTAAGCGTAGCACAGCACTGCCTCCCAGACTACTGGCAGGATACTACCAGTGGGGGAGACAGTGTCAACCTGCTAAGTCTAATCTTAAACAAAGACATGTTCGTCCCTGGTGGGATGACCCGAAAAATTCTGCTAAAGAGAGTCCTCAAGGTAACATATCATGCCTCAAATGTAAGCCAAGACGGTAACGTATGTTCGCGGACTACATGTGTGGGAATCCTGAAGATCAATGGGTTGGGACAACTCACGCGAAGGGTCCCGAAAGGTGGAGAGTGGGCAATGTGTAGTGGTGTGGTTAGATTCGGTTGGAATCTGTAGGAAGGAAGATTGATGTGGAGGAGGAACGGGGGTGGGGTGGGAAGGGAATGATGGGCATGACATTATGGACCGAGCCATTCCAGGGTTGGATGAACCTGTACTAATGGAACTGGCCCATGGATGTCAGTGAGAAAGGAGGGGGGAACACAGGGAGGGTACTGAGACATACCATTTCCCATGCCAAACCACGTTATGGGTAATATGTATGTTGCATAACCCACGGAATAAAACATATATATATATATGAACTGGAGTGCTGCGGCCACGAAATAATATATATATATATATATATATATATAACCTGGAGTACTGCAGGAAATGCACGTGAGGTGTCGGTATGATAATGTATAAAGCAGTAGTTAGGTTAAGCAGCAATAGGTTCATAGGTAGGTAGGTACTAGGCTATTGGCCCAAGGGTCTATGTAAGTCTAGCCAACAAGGTTCTCTGGCTTACGCCACCCAAGAAAGTTATTTTCCTGTGCCACTGTCGAGCAGAGACACAAACGTAATCCCCGGGGTGCATTTCCTATTTCCCATCCACTCATCAAGATTTTTCTTGAAGAGTGCTAATGAAGAACTTTGCTTGACATAGATGGGTAGTCAGTTCCAGAGTATGGGAAGAAATCTGGGACAGGAATCTATCCATCCAGCATGTCCTGTTTATTGTGGTGACAAGGTTTATGTCCCTAGAGCGTTTAGCTCGGAGGGATTGGGATTTCTTTAGGTGTAGCATGTCCAACAGCTCTGGGTTTGACATAGCTTTATATGTTAGGCAGAGATCACCTCAAAGTAGGCGATATGCTAAGGAGTAAAGCTGGAGTTTTTTGAGGCGGTCAGTGTAGGGCATTTGTTTGAGGCCAGTAATCCTCTTTGTGAGGTACTTCTGTGGCCTTTCCAGCTGCTGCAGATGTCTTGTGAGGTACATTCCAAAAGGGGCATTGTACTTTATAATGGGTCTAATGAGTGTCAAGTAGAGGGGAACAATGACCTCTTTTTTCCTTGATGAGAACCCTTTTATGATGAGGTGTGCCACGTAGAAGGACTTCCTGACTAATGTGGCGATGTGACTATGTGACTATCAAAGGAGAAACTACTGTCCACCTAGGTCCCAAGGTCTCTTATCACACATTCGATGTTAAGTAGATTGCTGCCTATGTGGTAGTTCATGGGTACAGAGTTTTTACCAAAGGGGATGACACTGCACTTTTTGGCATTGAGCTTGAGGCCATGGTTCTGACACCAGGCATCTGTCTCAGCGAGGCCCTTCTGTAGGATGTCTGCATTATTTGGGGACTTGACTATGGCTCCTAGTTTGCAGTCATCTGTGAACTTCACTAGCCAGAGGCCTTCTGTGTTAGCCTGTACTTCAGAGAAGTAGATACCAAACAGGAGAGGTCCCAGGACAGAACCCTGTGGTACTCCACTTGTCACTGCTTTGAGGTCATATTTGGAATCTGCAACTTTTACAGTGTGGGTTCTGTCAGTGAGCCAGTTGGCAACCCATCTTGTGACGTAGGGATTTATATCTAGTTTAGTGAGTTTAGCTATAATTCCAGAATGGGGGATGGTGTCAGAAGCCTTGGCGAGGACAAGATAGGCTGTGTGAAACAACTTACCCTCATTTGCGGCTGTGGTGACTGCCTCAAAGAAGTCTATCAGGTTCTGGAGGCATGATCTGCCTTTCACAAACCCGAACTGGGTGGGATCCAGAGTTTTCAGGTTACCAACATCTTTGTTTATGAGTTCCATGATGATACGTTTCATGGCCTTGCAGACCAGGCTCATCAGGCTAATAGGTCTATCGTTCACGGGATCAGTGGTGGCTCCCCCTTTGTGGAGTGGGATAACTGTTGCTGTGCACCATTCAGTGGGAACAAAGCCTGGTGTGAGGCTATTATTGAACATGGTGCTTAAATGGGGAGCCAGTTCGTTCTGAAGTTCGTGTAAAACGCAGCCTGGGATGTTGTCCGGTCCCATGAATGCTGTGTGTTTGGCTTTAGAGAGTGCAGCTTTTACCTATGTAGTTGTGATTACAGGGACTCTGCATTCTTCCTGTATAGATATGGGCCATTTAGGGGGTGGGGGGTAAAGTTAGCACTGAACCTATCTGCCAGGATGTTGGCAATATTAGTTGGTTCTGTAATTTTCGTGTCGTTGTGCTGTAACTTAGAGCAGATCTGGGTGTTGCCATCGAGATTCTTGACATAGCTATAGAATGCTTTGTGGTTGTCCTGAAAATTAGTGGCGATTTTGTTTTCGTAGCTAGCTTTGGGGGATCTTATAAGGAATCTCAGCTTCTTACTGAGGCTGACCAGGGAGCTCCACTCATGGGATTTATTCTCTTTTGCAACAGTTTCTTCCTTCTGTTGTACAGTTTTTTTATGGCAGGGGACCACCAGATTGGCTTCCTTTTTTTTGGAGGATATTGTCTTGGTTCTGTTTGGAATAGCACGATCCATGCACTTGTGTAAGTGCTTATATAGTGCATTTGTGTAGGATTCAGCGGTTGTAACAGTATTGTCCATCTGCATGGGTGTCATGAAGTTCACCACTTCTGTCTTAAGAAGCATGAAGTTGTAGTAAGCATATGTCAGCACTGGTAAGCGAGTTTAAGTGTATGGGCTCATCAAATCTAACGCAAACTATCTGTAGGCAGATGTAACCAGAAGTTTGTGTGAGTTTATGTTTACAGGCTCAGCAAATCTGATGCAAACTATCTGTAGGCAGATGTCACTAGAGGTTTGTGTCTGCACGATGGTAAGCACTGCATACACAAAGTGAGCAAATTCGAGGTGAACCTACAAATATGTAGCTGCCCTGAGTGTGTCAGTTCTCATGTAAGAAGTATTGCTACCTGCTGTCTGTGACACTGATGCCCACACACAGGAAGGATTGTACATACATCGTTATGTCATCACATATAACCCCTACTGTGCATAACATGTGAAGCAGTCTAATATCTCACTGGCTTGTTAGCAGATATGATGACACTACGTATGGTGTACAGCACATACGCACCATGTCATCCATGACATATGTACACAGGTTGACAGGTTTGTGGCTGGCAGCACATACACAGGGCCAGTAATGACATGTTGCTGTGATAACCTCATACATATACTGTTGTAACAGGGTTTGTGGCAACGTATGCCCTATGAGGAATAAGAAGCCGGTAACTGTCACGGCATTCACCATCTACAGACTGCAATCCTCACACTACCGTCTGCAGGCAACAGATAGATGTTCTGTTGGTAACACATGAAACCACAGGCACAACACACTGCCCTGCCTGCAGCTGACCCTGCAGATGGGGATTCCACAAAAACATGGAACTGACATGGCAGGCATGGAGACATGTAGGAAAGTCATATCCACACACACACTGTTAAACCAACAGTACTCCACATGCAGTATAGCAGCACTTAGTCTGTAGTCAGGTCAGGCACATCTCTCTCCTGTGTGTGCCCTGTTTCCACAGTGTATGTTGTTAGAGGTAAATTCCCAATCCATCTCAGATGCTGTTTCCCAACCAACAGATCTCATTCCTGCTCACAGTGAATGACAAGGGACAACACCAACATGATGTCCCTAGATATTTGAGTGTGTTTCCATGCAATTGGCTATGGGAATGTTACCACAGCTGTTCCACATGCAGTCAGCTAGGGGAGGGCTGCAATTTGTGCAGAGGCCATCAGCTGATCTTGAGCATCACTTAAAATACGCTTGCTGCTGCCTAGGTAAAGCAAGTGTAGGTCTCCACATCCACCAGAGAGGGAGTGGCAGACAGAGGCAAAGACATGTCAGGGAGGGGTGGGAGAGGAAAACTGCAGCTTTTTTGCGTCACACACCTACCAGCACAGGGTACCAAACCCCTGACCACTTTGTAGTGCTATCACAGTTCGATGCAGTTATTGGATGCGCCACATGGGTTACCTGTTCTGGAGCCCTCAGAACATATATGTGATGGTGAGTGACATCTGTAACAGGGATAAGGTAGCTATATGGTAGGTGACGTACACGTGCCTCTCCGCATGAACAGGTGTCAGCGTCAACACAGCCACACTCTCACAGGGACACACACACATCAACAAACTTGGCAGGGCCAGGAGTACAGCTCCTCTGTAGCGGGATTGCCACAACACATCACATGCACCACACGGGTCATACGGCAGTTTTATGGGCAAAGGGTATGAGGAGGTGTCTGACATCAGACAGCATACTTCAGTATGCCCATGGGGGTTGTAGTGAGTGTGGATGTAAACATATGCATCATACAACACACAGGGTGCCAGTACTGACATGCATGGGTGCATGTCTGCATGGGTGTGTGGTGGTCGACTGTGGCAGCAGGCTATACAAGGGTAGGCGATAAGTATACCTTGGCATCAAGCCACATGACAGTGGTCCACATTGTGTCTCAGGGCTGTAGTGTCCGCATTTGCCCACACAGGTGGGTATTGTATCCCCCATCCAGGCACCTGGGTGACTGTTGTGTGTGGCCAATGCTGTGCATCGCTTGCCATGTATGTGTACCTTAGTCCATGACATGGACAGTGTCTGGGATGTGCACACCTCCCACATACATGCACAGTGACATGTGGAACTGTACCTGGGGTGTCTGGCCCATGTCGTGAACACAGATTAGCATCATATGTGCCAGTCTTGCCCACCTGTGGTGGGGACCGGTAATGGGCAGCATGTTTAATCTTCACCTACATTGATAGCATGCTAACATCATTCCCTGGTATCAGTGGCATCTGTCCATACAGGACATGTTGTCAGGCATGGTATGTCCGTTACGGGGTCACATGTGATGGCACCACAGGTGGTGCAGGTGTCCATTGGGGAACATGGGGGAGGTGCACTGTCAGCATGTACATGCATATTGGACAGATGGACAGGGTGACATGCCCACTGTAGCCCACTGCTGTCTCTCCATAGTTACTAGCACTGGCCAATATGCAGTGTACTACCCACATATTGGCTGTTGCCTAGGCATGTGTGTGTGCATGAGGCATGGATTGGCAGTGTGCTCTGGATAATATCGGGGTTGCTAACTGTGATTGCCTGACCTTGATGTCACATGTATAGGTATGGCTTTGCACCCCAGCCTCTCAGCTATTTCACACCTGGTATCCCTGTACGGTGGACATTGTGATATATAGTAGGGCCACCATATGAGAAATATGCAAACCTCACTCCACATTGGCCACAGGTATCACACGCGCACAACCACCTCTATACAGGATATGAGTTACAAACACACACACACACACACACACACACACACACACACACACCTGTCATGTTTGGGAGTAGAACCCCTACCTAACTAGTTTATTACACCACAGTAGTACACAGTTATAGTACACGCCTCATACATTACTGACGTACTCCTTCCCCAAAGGTGTATTTCACAATGAATGACATCAGCAGGATTGCCAAAGTAGGTCATTTGAAATGTACTGCAGGTGACTAGCCTAAAATGCATTGCTCCCTACACAGACAGTGAGACACGCACAAAACATCCACATCCTACATGTGTGGGTATAGAGCAACTGACAGAGGGCTATATCACACTACAGCATGGAGCTGTTATAGGACACACCACGGGGATTACTAGAGAACCCCGTCCCCAAAGCTGTATTTCACAATGAATGACATAAGCAGGATTGCCAAAGTAGGCCATGTGACATGTACTGAGTGTGACTAGCCTATAATGCATTGCTTCATATACAGACATTGAAACACACACAAAACATCCAGAACTGCCATGGGTGGGGATGGAACCCTACCACAGTTCTAAATCACAATCCAGCAGTACGCAGTCACAGGACACGCTACAGAGAGTACTGGGCTACAACCTTCCCAGAGGTGTATTTCTAGGTGGGTGACGACAGCAGCCTTGCCTAAGTTGAGTATTTTAATCATAAGGAGTGTGAGTACCCTAAAAAACATTGCTCTCTACACAGTCAGAGACAGACAAACATGCACACAAACACTCACACACACAGTTGCCAAGTCTGGGTTTGGAACACCTACCTAGCTACTTTATCACATTGCAGCACTATGCAGTTACAGGACACACTATGGAGAGTACTGGGCTACAACCTTCCCAGAGGTGTATTTCTAGGTGGGTGACATCAGCAGCCTTGCCTAAGTTGAGTATTTGAATTCTAAGGAGTGTGAGTACCCTAAAAACCATTGCTGTCTACACAGTCAGAGACAGACAGACAGACACGCACACAAACACACACACACACACACACACACACACACACACACACACACACACACACACAGTTGCCAAGTCTTGGGTTAGAACACCTACCTAGCTACTTTATCACACTACAGCAGTATGCAGTTACAGGATGCGCTATGGAGATTACTGGGCCACAAACTTCCCAGAGGTGTATTTCTAGGTGGGTGACATCAACAGCCTTGCCAAAGTTGAGTATTTGAATTGTAAGGAGTGTGAGTACCCTAAAAAGCATTGCACTCTACACAGTCAAAGACCGACAGACACTCACACACACAGTTGCCAAGTCTGGGGTTAGAACACCTACCTAGCTACTTTATCGCACTACAGCAGTATGCAGTTATGGGATGTGGCATGGAGATTACTGGGCTACAACTCTCCCAAAGGTGTACCTCAACAGGCTTATCATAGTAGGGCTATGGGGAGGGCAGTGTGTGCATGGGCCATAACCCATTCATGTACAGGTTGACACGACACATGCGGGCACACACAGGGTCATATGTCACAGATGCGTGTATACCGCTGCTAGATAACTACGTCCTTTTACAGTCATGTTGCACAGCTTGCACATGCACCACATACTCTGTAATGTTGACAGATACTGATGGCTAGTATCTGCAGTGAGTGACACGTGCACCTCATGTGTTTGGGTCCTTTGGCTGTGTGCTGGGTGGGACAGGCCTGGATGGTTACTTGTCACAGTCACCCTCTTCCACACATCTATGTACGTTTACCTTTGGCTTATTATAGTGTGTCACCCTGACATATATGTCTGTATTCCTATCCACTGTGTGTGCAAGGCATGAGTGGTGCATACTGACGACTGTCTGCACTAACATCTGCAACTGCCACATATGTCTGGTCCACTGGTGTTTGCAGTCATGGCCTTCATGTGTTTGTGTGTGAGCATGCCCAGTATGACCTTTCAGTATGTTCAGTGACATTCCCTTCATTTCTGTAAGTGTGTGAGCATGCCCAGTATGGCCATCTGTAGTGGATGTGTGAATCGTTTCCAGGTAGTTTATGCTGCAGTGCTGACCTTTGTGTTGTACAGCAACAGGTAGCATGCTGTGTTCTGCAGGGTATCCATCGATCAGTTGGCTTTGACTGTTACTACATTTCTGCATAGCGGGGGGGGGGTGCACCTGATTGTTTTTACATTACTATGTAGGATGGGGGGGCACACCTGACTATTTCTACATAGGGTTGGGGGGCACACCTGACTGTTATTACATTGCTATGTAGGATGGGGGGACACAAATGACACTTGCGTACATTTGCTATGACTGTACTGGTATGTCAGGTACTCCATTTCATTCTGTATTGCTACCTATCATGCTGACTAGAGGCATACCAGTGAACTACAGATCGTGGCTTTGGTTACCCTACATATTATTGCCTGACTTCCTACCCTTCAGAACTAACATCCCACTGCCTGCCCTACTGTGGTCTGTCTGTGTAGGCCTGGGGGTGGGGTTAACCATAGCCATCATTCTGGGGCCATGGCACAGGCCCTGTTTGGGTTTGTCTACACCTGTCCTGCTGGCTGTGACAGTTGTGGGGTATGTGAACCATCCTGACTGGCATGTGTGGGTCATATGGACACACATGTCGCTCAGCACAATACCTGCAGTGGATTTTGTCACTCTGTGTAGTACTGGCTACTGTGGTGACTCCAGTATGTGTTACACATGTCAGGGTGCCACTATGGGTGTCTACTGTCTGCTGCCATAACATTCAGCCACCCAATTCCCTTGCATGCTCACATCCATACTATAGCTACAGGTGACAACACATTCTATTCCATTTGGCAATTGGTAGGTTGATTGACTTACCATGTGGGAGTGCCAGACTTGCGGATGGTGCTGCAGGGCTGCCTATGTTGGATACACATAGTACACACCCTATACATGGTTGAGCACAGGTGGTGTCATGTTTGGCATCCCTTTTACTGTATGTGCAGTCAGAGAGAGGTGTCATTCCCTGAGGTCCTACTGTGTCAGTGCATGTGCTATGCATTGCCTCTTTGCCAAGGCCAGGGCATACTGGGCACACCTCCTTCTGCCTACTGAGACAGGCTCAGGTTCTTCCTCCTCCAGGTCACTCTGTGCCTGTGCAGGCCTTGGCATTGGTGGGGGGGGCTGCATGGCCCTGCCCCATGCTGTTCGTGCTGCAGTTGTTTCCACAGGATCATATTGTGTAGCATAGTACATACCATAACAATTTGGGTACATGTAGCTCGTGAATACTGCAAGGCTCCACCGAATGTGTCCACACACAGGGACCGTGACCTGAGCATCCCAAACACATGCTCTATTATACATCTGGCCTTTGCATGTTCCTCATTATGGTGTTCTTGTTCAGGTGTGTGTGCATTTCTAATGGGTGTCATCAGCCACAGCTCCAGTGTGTACCCAGCATCCCCCACTAGGTGAACATAGGGGATGTCCCCATTGGCAAATTTCTGGTACAGCTGCATCAGGTGCCATATGTGGGAATCATCATAGCTTCCAGGGCAGCCAGCACACACATTCATTATAATGCCCTGGGCATCACATACGACCTGGCAGTTGATGGAGGGGATGCCCCTGCGGTTGATGTAAGCCCTACCCTGCTCACAGCTGTAGAGCCCAGTGTGCGGCACGCACACCCATTTATACTTTGTAGAGAGTGCTAGTCAGGTTTTAACACACCCCCTAGCTTAGCTGTGCGATGCTAGGAGCACACCCGAGCCACAGGCCTCCAGTCTGCTTACAGTATGCCTGACACACCCACGCATGATGTCACCTACCTCCTAGTCTTGCACTCAGCTATTCATACTCTTACACTGTTGGGACCTGCCTCACATGCTGGGGAAAACTGGGATTCACTATCCTTCCCCTCATTTGCATAGGATTGCCTGCTAATGCATAGTTACATGTGTCACACTGAGTCTCCCCCCTTAGCAACCACTATTCACTGGCCAGGTTGTCTTTTGCCTGCCATTGACTTGCATGGCAGTATACTGACTTTAGTTAGAATGCTTGTTTTAGGTTTATTTTCTTATTTTCCCACCGATCCCATTTGCACGCTGCTGCCCTATGCTTAAACAGCTGTGATCGGCGGAAATAAAATAAAAGTTGAATTTTTTACTTTTTGTATTGTTTGCAATGACAATGACCATATACTTGGCCATTGGCATGCTTCCTTGATGATTTGCAGCCTGTATTTGGAGCTGTCATGTCTCCATTTTGGATTTTGCAGAACCGTACTCTGTTACTAACAGAGTACATTTCTGCAGATTACACTAGTCCTGCTCGGCCTAATTCCAACTTCCTGGATGGCAGATTTACCTCATTTGCATGATTTTCATCTGCAAATGCGGTAATTTACATACAGGGGCTGGGAACGTGCAGGACTAGTGCAAGAGTGCTCGTGCATGTCAAACAGGCATGTACATGGATCGCTCGGCCGCCATATTTTCAACATTACCTCTTACACTAATCATGCACACCATGCAGGGCTTGCTGAATCCGGGGGTTTGTCTTATCATCAACATTGGAAAGTTCCACTATTTGATACTGAAAAAGAAACAAGGCCTAATGCTCATCTTATAAAGTATGCATGATGTTAGCACATACCGATGCAGACATAGCTTTGGTATGTGATGTCTTTGACCACAGCACAATATCATTATCTGCTACTACTGGTAGTATTTTAATAATTCTACCAGCTTGCAGTTCCAAATGAATCACCACCGTATAGAGACAGAGTTAAGTGAAGAATCTAGAAAAGAACTTATCTCAGAAATGTTCAGAGTCACCAATTTAAAAACTTTTAGTGCAGTCATGACATAAATTGTTAGGAGTCTATACACAAGATCTCTCAGGCCTAGCTGCTCTCATATTGCAGTGATGACACTGCAGCTGCCAGTCCCTCACTGGTTGAGTGCTCTTCAAAGAGGAGGTCAGCATCAAAATCTGTATCCTTCTGGTCATCTGACTACATGAAATTCATGGCAGAAAGGCTGCTCACTGTCACCTCTGAAACTGAAACCAATGTAGATGTAGCTGATGCCACCCATATTTTCCAGCCCCACTGATCTTTTTTAGTGGCAGATTAGAAGTCGGGGCTCATTTTTTTCACACACAGTGTTTTGGATTGACAGTGGTTGTGTTGTTTCTAGATTCCTTCTCACTTCAGCACCTCCTGAGACTTACTACTGCTTACCAGCCATAGCTAAGTAGTCTGGACATATTAAAACTCGCCTTGTTATATATCATCTGGTTGCATTTTTACCATTTGAAAATGTATTGTTACCGAACAAGAGAAGGCTCTGCATGTAATTATTTTATTTTACATCTTTTAAATGTGTGGTATCACTGAGCCAGAAGCCCTTTTTCAAGTGAAACACCCACATAAAAGTTCAATATGTAATAGTAATTATTCTACACATGGCCACAAAAAAATATATATATATTAGTACAAATCAAATTGTCTTAACAGTGGAGCAATCCTGAGTGCTCGCTCCAGTCCCACAGTTGCTCATGCAACTGCACAGTACACAACAGTAAATGCATTTCACTATACACATACTTTAACATTAATTCAGTGAGGTTTCAGAGTCTGAAGCTGCTTAAGTATAATAAATATTTATGAAATAATTTTGAAGGTCATCTTACAGGAGATTTGTCTGTTATGTCTTGCTAGTCTGTTCCTGAGGAAGGGGATGTAATAAGATTGTAGCTGTAGTTCTGCATGTGGTAAGAAGGACAGCTGGAAGAGAAGCTTCAGAGGCTCTCAGGCTCCTGACAGAGTTACCCCATAACATAAACGTGGTAAGAATAGGTACAGAGTTAGTTTGTAGTAGCAGGTAAGCTAGGCAGAGTATGTGCTGGAGTGGTATCCAGATTAACTGCATGACTATAATGCAGTGCTATTTCCCTTATGCCCTGCCAAGTACAAGTGTAGCAGACTAATGTAGACTAATGAGAGCCTGCCCATATCACATAGGTATAATCTGGTGGGGGGTGGACTTACAGATGTCAAAAGGAGGATCAAATTCTCGCTATGGCTGCCTCCATCGTTCTGCAGCAAAGACAGTTGCTGCTTGCCAGCGCAGTTTTAGCAGTATGGAAAGCCTGTTCATTGCTGGCTGCATGTATAGCCTTTACTACTAATAGCAACTGCTATGTAAATACAGGCAGCATTGAACTCTAGTTTAATTTGTCAAAGCCATCTTGGACTGCAATGTACTACTGTAGAGTAATTTTTATTCTGAATTTGATGTCCAGTCCATTCAGCTCTCTGTTGAAAATGTTGACTACTTTTATACATTTATTTTCAGGGTATTCATTATATTGGATAACAGTTAGACTGTATTTGTATGGATTAAAGAAAAATCTACTCCCAATGCATACTGCTGTTTTACAGAGTTATTTGAATTTGAAGTCCAGTCTGCTTCAGGTCTCTTTTGGAATCATTGAGTTCTTTTTATGCATAATTTCAATGCATTTTATTAAATAATAGCTGTAATTGTCTTATCTAAAAACATTCTTCTGAAGGAACTTTTCACGTCAAATGCTTTTTAGTTAAGTTTTTCTTCTATGGTTTGTAAGCATCAGTTTAGAAACTCAGTATTCTTTGTGTTTATAAAAACAGGAAGTTCTGACATCTGAAGTAGAAAAACTTCTCAGTATAGCTTATGGCATTTGTTGTAATATTGTATGATTCTGTATCTCTGTCCCCTAGTAAATATTGAACTCCGGGCAGGGATATATATATATATATATATGTATATATATATATATATATATATATATATATATATATATATATATATGTATATATATATATATATATATATATATATATAGAGAGAGAGAGAAAGATATAGTTTTATATATATATATATATATATATATATATATATATATATATATATATATATATATATATATATATATCTATAAAGCCTATCAGTTACCTTGTTTTGTGTTTTTCTAATATAAAGAAAAAAGGCAACTCTAAATCCATTGGGAGTTTAACGCTGAAGGAATTATTCTTTTCAGAATGTATTGTGGTGTTTAAATGTTTAATGTTAAACTTTTATGTTTTAATAACTTTGTGCTCCTAAAAACAAAGGTGGCTAACTTCACGGCACCCATGCAAATGGAGAATAGTTGCACGACTGCCAAATCATACACCAGTGCACTGTACAAACACGTATACAAATGCATGGATCTCGCCATACCCAATAGATCCAAAGACGCTCTCCTCCAAAAAAAGGAAGCCAATCTGATGGTCCCCTGCCATACAACAGAAGGAGGAAACTGATGTGGAATAAGGTGAAGTCCCAAGTCTGGAAAATCTTCCTTATCATTCTCAACAAAAAGTTGAGATCCCTCATCAAATTCTCCAAAGTTAGCTATGAAAACAGAATTGCAGCAGATAGTAGAGACAACCACAAAGCCTTCTATAGTTATGTAAAGAATCTCCATGGCAATACCCAGATTTGCTGTGAGCTACTGCACAATCATACCTCCTGTACCGAACCAACAGATATTGCCAATATACTGGCCGACATATTCAGTGCCAACTTTACCCCTCTACCCCCAAAGGACCAATCACAATACCAGTAGATTGCCAGGCACCCAGTATTACTGCTGCACAGGTTAAAACAGCATTGTTAAAGGCCAAGAATACAGGTTCTGTGGGACCTGACAATATCCCTGGCTGTGTTCTACATGAACTACAGAGTAAACTGGCACCTCACCTGTGTGCCCTGTTCAATCACAGACTCACCCCAGGCTTTGTCCCTACCGAATGGCGCACTGCTACAGTCATCCCTCTCTACAAAGGAGGAGCAACTACAGACCCTGGGAACTATTGCCACATTAGCCTGACGAGTCTGATATGCAAAGCTATGGAATGCATCATCACGGACCTAATAAACAAGGATATAGTGAATCTCCAAACTCTGGATCCCACACAGTGTGGTTTTGTGAAGGGTAGATCATGCCTGCTCAACCTGGTCAACTTCTTTGAGTCAGTCACCAGAGCTGTAGATGAAAGCAAGATGGTTCATACAGCCTACCATGATCAGGCCAAGGCCTTTGATACTCTTCCCCGCTCAGGAATCATAGAAAAATTCACTAAGCTAGACATCGACCACCATATCATTAGGTGGGTTGCAAACTGGCAAATCTAAGAGATGCAGTCTTACCATGTCTGTTGATGCTGATTCCCATTTCCTCTTCATGTTCTACCTTCCTTTTACTTTTTCAGAACAAAGCAGTTTCCAAAGGTATCCTTTACAGATTTTAAGAATGTAGGTAAAATGTGCAGGACACCTACATGACATGCTGTTTTGTATGGGTGAGGATGACATTTGTTTTTCAAAGTTTTCTAAGTAAGTATTTTTGACAGTGTTTCAAGAAAAAGACAGTAAGGTTTATGAAAGCACTGGTGGTAGAACGTCTGCTGCAAACTCCACTGATATCAAGTACTTCATTTTTTTGTTCTGTTTGGTTAATATTTGAATAGTATCATTCAGCACCCTCAGCTGTTAAGAATGAACCTTCTCAGAAAATGAATATAAAGTTGTGAATATTTGACCTAAATGTTTGAGTTCTTGTCATGTGTTGATATGTGCTGGCATTACTGCTAGTATTAGTGCTTCCATCCACAACACCTGTACAGAACAAGATATACAGTACTGCCTCAGTTGTACAGTACAGTTATATTGATCCAGTCCAAGTTTTACTGTGTTTATTAATGTGAAAAAGTGCAACAGGTGGTATGCTGTAGCCTTCTGTAATAGCTGTGCAGCAAGAAGTACAACAGTTTGAATATGGCCAGGGCAGTATAGGTGTTATAAATACCGTATCTTCACAGCAAACACTAGTTTGGTGAACTTATAAAAATGGTAGTCCTGACATCAGTTCGATCTTCAAGTGGCAGCAGAGGACATGTTAAGATTACTGCAGCTGATTTGTACACATATTGACCTGCCTCTGATCTTCATTACTATTCTGTGTCAGTAGAAATCGTGCAGGCATAGGTTTTGTACTAGGCTCTACATCATTTTGAATAACATGTCGATAACCTATGGGAGCTAATGGGGGAGGATGGGAGTCAAATGCTGCTGTTCTGACTGACCACGTGGGTGACAACTAGTGGAAGCACTAGGTGTTCCATCCCCTAGAGCTTGAGCCTAGTGAGCCTGCTCTGCCATGTGCGAATCACAGAGGCATGTTTCTCCTCAGAGAGTAGCACATAGTGGAACTCAGAAGAGCCATCACAGTGGAGGGGATTGCTCTGTCAGGGGAGAGTGTAGACCACCTTGCAGGACTAGCAAGCTGGCCCACTTCCTATCTCCGTGGAACACATGAGCTCATTGGGAGTCCCGAGTAGGAATGAATGAGCCATGGGAATGTTGCCTAGCTTGGGGATTCCTAGCTCCTGTTGCAATGGAATGAATGGCTGACTGGATATTTCTAAGAGTGGAGGATAAAAAAAAATAATCTGCATCATTATTTTATGTTTAAAAAATTGTAAACTCAATTACAGTGGCAGGCCTAGTGCATGTTTTTAAGTATTGAGTAGTATTCTGATTAAGTGGGAGTACCATGGATAGATTTGTTAAAGAAGGTGAAGAAATAATTTGCAAGAAAATATTATTAGGTACTATTTTAGTCTTTCAGAAGTGCATTAGATCTACAGAACTTCTCACTTCACTGGATAATTTATAGCAGATTTTTGGCACCACTGATGTAACTGGTTTGTCTCCTTTATGGATATTTTTTTCTTGTTACAGAGAAGTTAATGGTTCTATTTTTTGAGGATATTGATTAGTAATGGTAGTTACGTAAGTATAACTTTACTTCCAGTGGAGGAAAATATTCTAAGTACTGGAATTTGAAAAGTAAAATGCAGAGCAGTTGGTCAGATTTTCCTTACATTGGAAGTTTTGTTATCCTTGTGTATTGTAAGATTGTGGTATTCGTGCTTGGAGACATCATCAAGAAATGGCAAGTGTTGCTGGCTAAAGTCTGACTGAAGTGGATGATATATGTGGATGAGTTCAGGAAAGCCATTTTCTCCCCCTATTTCTACCCAGGTTTCAGTACTGGAGGTATTATTCGTTATGTACCAGATGAAGAGTACACATTAATCATCTGGGAGTTCAAGGGTTGTGGACACTCACAATGATTAGGAAATAGGCATATTTAAAAGGGCAGTCGTTCTGTGGCAGCATTTTGAATAAACCAAAGGTATTTTCCTGTTTATGTAGGCTTATAGATATGTTTCTTATTACTGAATATTTTCTGTCTCACAGACTAAAAGCATGTTTATTCAGTAAACTGCATTTAGGCAGTGGCAGCCTGTTAGAGGTCAGCTCTAAAGATCGACATGAACAGGAGACATCATCTTTCATCAGAGGTGAAAAACACTGACCTCAAAAATCAAAGGTCCTTTCAGTCACCCCCCTTTTTTAATGGTACAGAAAATAATGAATCTCCTTTGTCTTATCATCTGTATTCTGTGGACATGGACCACTCTGTCTCCCCTACCCCTGCCTGTCATTCCTGCAAGGAAAAGATTAAAGAACATTTGAAGGAGATTAACCATGTCTCTGCATACCTGGTAAAATATTTCACAGGTTTGTGACTCAGGAAGATTTGTAGGATAGGATGCATAGCATGACCTTCTCCTCAACCCATCTGAAAACAAGGAATAAGTTTATTTTGTGCCAGGTGTTGCAAAAGTGAGCACACCAAAGCATGCAAGACAAGCATGTTCATAGGTAGGTACTAGGCTATTGGCCCTAGGGCCTATATAAGCCTAGCCAAAAAGGTACCCTGGCTTTCGCCTCTTTTCCCTACTTTTCTGATGCTTGGTTTAGATATTGAAGATGCATATTGCCCTGTATGAATTTACAGACATCACATAAGCTGTTTTAACTGTCAGTCTAGAGCATTTCAGTTTTCCATGTTACCCTTTGGTCGAGCTGCGGCTCATAGAATATTAGTCAGTGCCGTAGTCATGCTGTAGAAGCTTTGTTGAATCAGGACATTCACGTTTCCTGTTTCTGGGCGATGATTTTGTTCAGTCAAGTCTTTAAAGTACATGTTAAGTGAATAGGTTTTATGATTCCCTTTCTGGACTCCCCAGAGCAAGCCTTCTGCAATGAAAAGAAAAGTTTCTGTTGCTCACAGTTTTAGAAAGGGATTTCCCGATTTGAAAAATATTTATTTTAAATTATTGGGGTGTTATTTTGTATGTTAACTGAAGTAGAATTTGATCCAGTGACCTTTTTCAGGTTGTGCTTAGGGTTTGTAATAACCAAGGAAGTCAAAATATATTCATTAAAATACAGTAATGAGAAAGCAAAATGAGACCATTCTGTGTAATGATTTGCACTGAAAAGTATCATTAGGACTGTTATATGTACTACTGAAGAAGTAAGTAGCATAATCGAGTTTTATGTACTTAGATCTATCACATGCTGTTAGTTGTAATGTGAAGAATGTAGAAGGAAGAAGAAGGTGGGAAAGGGAGATGAGGAATGTGGCAAAAAGGGAGGGTGAAGGGGGTGAGGGAGTATGCAAAGGTCAGCAGCAAGCTGAAAGGTATTCAACTTAATTATAAGTGGGAAGGAGTAAATTAAGAAAAGTGAGGATTTTTCTGATGCCTGAGGTTCGGAATCATTTACATTTTGCCTTACAGAATAGACTTCTTTTTTTTCCCATTTCTAGTCTAAACTGTTTAGAGAGTTGAAAAAAGTAGACAGGAGTACAAGGAGATGAGGTGTATGGTGAAGAGAGAGGTGGCAAAGGCTAAGGATAAAGTGTATGGTGAGTTGTATGAAACGTTGGACACTAAGGTAGGAGAAAAGGACCTGTACCGATTGGCTAGACAGAGGGATTGAGCTGGGAAGGATGTGCAGCAGGTAAAGGTGATAAAGGATAATGAGGGAAATGCACTCACAAGTGAGGAGAGTGTGTTGAGCAGATGGAAAGAGAACTTTGAGGGGCTGATGAATGAAGAGAATGAGCAAGAGAAGGTTGGATGATGTGGGAATAGTGAATCAGGAAGTGCAATGGATTAGCAAAGAGGAAGTAAGGACAGCTATGAAGAGGATGAAGAATGGAAAGGCCATTGATCCAGATGACATACCTGTGGCAGCATGGAGGTGTTTAGGAGAGATGGCAGTGGAGTTTTTAACCAGATTATTTAATGAAATCTTGGAAAGTGAAAGGATGCCTGAGGAATGGAGAAGTGTATTGGTACCATTTTTTTAAAAAAAGGGTCATGTGCAGAGCTATAGTAACTATAGAGGTATAAAACTGATCAGTCACAGCATGAAGTTATGGGAAGGAGTAGTGGAAGCTAGGTTAAGAAGGGAGATGATGATTAGTGATCAGCAGCATAGTTTCATGCCGGGAAAGACCACTACAGATGCAATGTTTGCTCTTAGGGTGTTGATGGAGAAGTATAGAAAAGGTCAGAAGGAGATGCATTGTGTCTGTGTGGACTTAGAGAAAGCATATGACAGGGTGCCTAGAGATGGGTTATGGTGTTGTATGAGGAAGTCAGAAGTGGCAGGGAAGTATGTAAGACTGATACAGGATATGTACAAGGGCAGTGTGACAGTGGTAAGGTCTGCGGTAGGAGTGATGGATGCATTCAAGGTTGAGGTGGGATTACTTCTAGGATCAGCTCTGTGCCCTTTCTTATTTGCAATGGTGATGGATAGGTTGACAGATGAGTTCAGACAGGAGTCCCTGTGGACTATGATGTTTGCGGATGACATCGTGATCTGTAGTGAGAGTAGGGAACAAGTTGAGGAGACTTTGGACAGGTGGAAATATGCTCCAGAGAGGAGAGGAATGAAGGCCAGCAGGACTAAGACAGAATATGTGTATGTGAATGAGAGGGAGGACAGAGGAATGGTGAGGATGCAGGGAGTAGATTTGGCGAAGGTGGATGAGTTTAAATACTTGGGATCAACAGTTCAGAGTAATGGTAAGTATGAAAGAAATGTGAAGAAGAGAGTGAGGAAGGGTGGAGAAGAGTGTCAGGAGTGATTTGTGACAGACAGACTCCAGTAAGAGTGAAAGTGAAGGTCTGCAAGATGGTAGTGAGACCAGCTATGTTATATGGGTTGGAGATGGTGGCACTGACGAAAAGACAGGCGTTAGCGCTGTAGGTGGCAGAGTTAAAGATGTTAAGATTTGCATCAGGTGTGAAAAGGATGGATAAGATTAGAAATTAGTATATATTAGAGAGTCAGCATAGGGTGGACGGTTTGGAGACAAAGCCAGAGAGGTGAGATTGCATTGGTTTGGACTTGTGCTGAGGAGGGAAGCTGGGTGTATTGGGAGAAGGATGCCAAGGATGGAGCTGCCAGGTAATAGGAAACGAGGAAGGCCTAAGATAAGGTTTATGGGTGTGATGAGTGAGGACGTGCATGTGGTTCATGTGACAGAGCAAGATGTAGAGGACAAGAGGAAATGGAACAGATGATCCACTGTGGAGACCCCTAACGACAGCAGCCAAAAGAAAAAGAAGTAATCGAAACTGTTTATAGGAGTTGATTGAATTTAGATGTGAAAGAAGAGAGTTCTAAGTGCAAAGAAAGAGTGATCTGTAGAGTGGAGTTTGTTGTACATGGTCTGGAGGATGGGTGTGTTTGGGATCTGAGAACTGAAACTTTAGGGTATCCCTTGTTGAGCTGAGGTTGAGGAGTTGGTAAAGCAAAGAAACTAGAAGTAGAGTTGATCAATGTGTTACTGAGAGCTAAGGTGAAACACTGATGGTCTCATATTGGGGGTAGAAAGATGAAGCCACAGATGTTATTACTGGTGGATTTGAGTGACCTGTGATTTTATTTGAAGGCATTTGCTATTATTAGGAGGCCAAACTCCAGCTGAGAGAAAAGAATACCTTTCCTGAGGGCAGCTTTTCCAACAGGGAAAGGAAGCACAATATTTTTCTTTCCCCAAAAAGAAGATAATTTACTTTTGTTTTAGTGATAGTAATGTGGTGTTGAAAATGAAGAGCTTTGTCTAACCAGCTGCCTAGGTTTTTAAAGATAGTCACCATTTCAGTTGGTTCTAAAGTACTATATTGAATAGTCCAGTTGTCAGATACTTATTCTGCATGTTCTCTGTCCACAGGGATATTTCTTAGAATCATGGGCCACATGTATGGCAGAATTCCTCTTCCTTCCTTACACCAGAAGCACGGACCACCTTAGCACAATCACATCTTATCTCTACCCTACTGTATGCTTCCTCTATTTACACTAACCTCTCTAAAAGTAACCTTAGGAAACTGTCTACATCCTACCACAATATAGCTCGTTTTGCCACAGCATCCCAGTATAGAACACACCACTGTATAAACTTAAAACAGTTACACTGGTTGGAACTTCCTAATAAACTTATCTATCAACAACTATTAATAACACATAACATTCTATATCAACCATCAAAGACACCTGCTCTTAGTAACCTCTTGACCCCCTATAATAACTTGAAACAGCTGCGCTCCGCCGAAAAGCTACAAGTCAACACAACTAGAATCACAAATTCTGCAGGTAACTGCCTTTTCTCCAACTCAGTAGGCAAAACATGGAATAACCTCCCCTCACACATTACCTCTCTCGGCTCCTTTCATCTTTTTAAAAAACAACTTCTTTTACATCTGAACAACTTCTGGCTCTGCTCTTGTACCAATCCAGACTAATCCACTTTCTTCATTTTACTCTCATAATTCCTTATTTCAAAACTGTAATCTTTCCCTGTGATCACAAATGACTTAATGACTGTACTGTTACTACTGTTCTCAAAAAAAAAAAAAAAAAAAGTACAAACATTGTCTTTTATAAGTACGTATATACATTTTAAAATATGTAATTACTCCATTCTCACATAATTGTACTGTAAAGAATTAATGCCTTTCTCAATATGTAGATAGCACTGTGTTTTTATTACTTTAGCTAGACTAATATGTATGCATTGTTGCTCACTGTCTGTGTCTCAGACATTTATTGTAATTGTTTAATCTCTATAACCTTGTTTTAATCTGTGGAGCTTTTCTCCCCGGGCCTCCACTGAAAATGTAAATTATCCAGTTGGACTAGCCCGGTCAACAAATGTAAAATAAAATAAAATAAATAAAATAAATAAATAAATTCTTTAACTTCAAAATATGTCAGATTGCATATGAGGAAGGTTCAGTGCATTTTAGGGAATCTATGAGATGATATAGAAAAAACTCCACTACCGAATAAAGTAGCCAGTGTTGAAAGAATTAAATAAAAACAAAGAAAAACACTGGATACACACAACAGAAACTTTAATATAAACAAATAGTAAGCACCTTCATAACCAAATGTCACTTCATCAGACTACATTTTTAAAAGACAGAATGAACTGTTTAAATAGCATGATTTCACTGAATCAGACCAATCATATACCTATCAATCACATGCCCCTTTTTAAAACATTAATTTAAATTAACACAACAATTTAAAAACTATTAAAACGTCTGTCTAAGTAAAAACTAACTATCTGTAAAAGGTGTAATACTGCTAGTACTTAAGGTTCCTGGATTTCAAAGCAGGTTTAAGGGAAACCCTGCTATTCAAACCTGGAGGTTTGTCCACCTGAAAAGACAGGATCCAATTTTGCTAAATCCCCCTCAGTTTTATTGTGTAAATCCCCTCCTCTCATACTCATCTTGACAATCTCTAACACCAAGAATTTAAATACATGGCCAATGCCTTCCTTCTTGACATGCAATTTCAACGCATTACTTTCTTTACAATTCTTTGTCCCTTAGATGTTCTAGAATTCTTTCTTTAAGTGAGCAATTGGTCTTACCAATGTAGAAGGAGTAGCATAGTGTACAATAACAAAAGTAGATCACATTTTTAGTTGTACAGTCTGCATAGAAGCCACAATCAATTCTAAATCCTAAGCTGGGGTGTACAAACAGTACCCCTTTGTGAATATATGCACATGCCATACATCTTCTACAGGAATAAGTGCCTAATCTATCAGATCTAGTAGATCCGAAAGTGTCATGAGATTTATAACAAAGATGGCTTTTCAATGATCTATTATTACGAAAAGCAAAACTGGGTGTGTCACCTATCACTCCTTCTAACTCACTAACAGTCGATAGAATGTCCTAATTGTTCTTAATTACATCACAGACTATATTAATGTTACTAGCGAAGGTAAGGGGCATTCTCACTGCATTGGCTGTAATATTACTATTATAAGGAGCCGATGCTCCTGTTTCGCCCCTTGTCTCATGGCACTTGTCTTTCTTAACATAATGCTATGCACACCTACTTTGCCTCTCACTCCATGCATTCTTTATTTTATTTTCAATATCACTTTCACTATACCCTCTTTCAGGAAACTCACATTTAAGTATGATTAAAGCAAATCTCAGTTGGTCATCATCATTATGCAACTGCATGATGCGATATATCTGCCTCTTTAGCACATTACGCTTGGTGTGTCTAGGGTGCATGCTCTTATTATGTAAGAAATTGTTCTTTCTTACTGGCATCCTATATAACAAAGTAGAGACAGAATGCACATGATCTCTGTTCACCTTAACATCCAAAAATTCAATCTTGTTCAGAGAATATTTAGAGGTAAACCTAAGAAAAGCATTGGCCCAACTGATGTAACTTAAAAATTCTTTCAGACGATCTTCAGTGTCACACCACAGCAAAAAAATATCATCCACAAAACACTTGTACCATGCTACAGAAGCACTGAAAACATTGTTGGAAAGAATATTGGTCATTTCCCATTGTACCAGCGAAAGGTTGGCATAGCTATTGGCACAGGCCGTGCCCATAGCCACACCAACCTTCTGCAGATAATATTCATCTCCAAAAATGAGCACATTATTTTCAAGTATGATCTCCAATAGAGCACACAAAAGTCTAACTTTCTCTGGAGTCATATTCTTACTTAATAATAATTCACTGATGTTGCCTATGCCCCAGCATTAGGAATAACTGTAAACAATGACTCTATATCAAGAGTCACAAAAAAACACTCAGTCTCAATAGATTCTAGATGGTCGCTCAACTCTCTCAAAAAACGTTTGGTGTCTTTCAGTACCATTTCACAGTGATCTAAAACTGGGTATAAGTTTTTCTCAACAAATATTGACAATGGCTTGGTTGTCCAACCCCTGCTAGACACAATTGGACGCATAGGGGGATTGGTCAAATTCTTGTGGATTTTAGGCAAACCGTACATTATGGGTATAACTGGATGTTCTACTTTGAAATAAAATATAAATTCAGAGATCATTCGACTAATCAATAAGTTCAAGACCAAAAAATCAACCCTATCAATAACACCTTTAACTGCACTGGCAGGTATGGCATCATATGTACTCACATCACATAAAAGACACATCATGTTACTATATAGCGTAACTCTTTGTCTAAAAGAACGCTACTGCCACCCTTATCGGCAGGTTGTATTTCTCTAAAAGACAGATTCTTAAGTTCATATAGAGCTTCGTAGTCAGCCGCAGACATATTGAAAAATGTGGGTCTGACTTCATCTTTAAAAATGTCTATTAATTGTTTATCACAAACTTCGACAAACAAGTCAATAACTGAGTTCACAGGGGGAGAAAACGTACTCTGTTTTTTAAATATACACTGTTCATGCATATTCCCTTTAAACATAGTCCTCAGAGTAAGAGTTCTCCCAAACATCCTCAGATCATGAAGTATGTCTACTAAGTTTGCCTTTTGCACAGGCACAAAGCTCAAGACTTTATTAAGTAAAGTCAGTTGCCGATCATTTAATACATGAGATGATATGTTATATACTAAACCTGTTTCACCTTCTTTCCAGTCATGGTTAGCTCCTCGATGTTGTGTTGATGGCGCATTCCCCCTATCTTGACCTGGATCTTCCCCTTATCAGAAGGGGATTGCTCATTAAAAAATGCCCTTGTGAAGAGATCGTTGAGGTCCCAGAACTATTCTCACCATTATAGCCAGAAATTCCTTGAGCTGGTTCTTTCTGATTTTCAATCTGGCAACTATTATTTGTACCCGTCGATGGATCATCTTGTCTCACTGAGTTAGCATTTGTAATTGCTTCTGCCTTGGATATCAAATTTCCTGCATTGGTGGATTTGTCTGTGGCTACGTTCACGTTGTTCCTACTGAATGGAGGTGGAGCTGGACGAGGCTGACTGGTATCATTGGTTGCTGCTCTTCCAATGCTATTATTCCACCCATTCATAGTATCCCATTGTACCAGATCTAATTGTTGCCTGTCTCTAGCCCAAGAAAATACGTTGCCATGCTGAAAATCATGGAGGTCTCTCTGCAATTTACGAGTCTTAATTGCAGACAACCTCTTTTCATAGCCAAATATGCTCTCATGCAACAATTCCATTTTGTCACCTACAACGTCAACTGAATATAGATCATAAATCTCATTCTGCATTCCATTAATCTCACCATGCAGCTCTAATTTTAATGGTCGAAAAAAAATGAGTAATTGAATGTACTTGGCACTGCACTCTAAATTTAGCATCTGCCAACGTCTAAGGAGCTCGGGATATGTTTGGCCATAACTCAGCATAGTAAGTACTCATAGCCCTCTAGGTGCTATATTGTGGTTCAGGGAGGCTTTGAGATGGAAGTGCTGCCATTGCAGTTGCTTGTACTTATACAGTTTATTCTCTAACTCTCGATATTTGCTCATGAAGCCATCATGCATACTAGTATTCTCTAATGGCATGCCATCCAAAGTATTAATCTCTACTGAAAGCAGAGGGTTTATAGTAACATCAAGAAGTTGGTTAAAACGATCAAGCCTCTTCCTGTTAATCTCAGTAACAGATTCTGATGTCAGTTGACTATTTAGTCCAATTTGAGGCAGTTCGGCTATCCCCTCTGCCATGTCGGGTAGAGATTGAAGAACAAATGAGATGATATAGAAAAAACTCCATTACCGAATAAAGTAGCCAGCATTGAAAGAATTAAATAGAAATAAAGAAAAACTCACGGCAGAATACTTTAATATAAACAAATAGTAAGCACTTTAATGACCAAATGTCGCTTCATCAGACTACATTTTTAAAAGACACAATGAACTGTTTAAATAGTATGATGTCACTGAATCAAACCAATCATATACCTATCAATCACATGCCCGTAATTAAAACATTAATTTAAACTAACACAACAATTTAAAAACTATTAAAACATCTGTCTAAACTATCTGTAACAGGTGTAATACTGCTAGTGCTTAAGGTTCCTGGATTTCAAAGCAGGTTTAAGGGAAACCCTGCTATTCAAATCTGGAAGTTTGTCCGCCTGAAAAGACAGGATCCGCCTTTGCTCAATCCCCTCAGTTTTATTGTGTAAATCCCCTACTCTCATACGCATCTTGACAATCTCTAACACCAAAGTATTCTGCCATGTGTATCCAGCGTTTTTCTTTGTTTCTATTTCATTTTAGGGAGTCATTGGGATCATAAGGGAAGGGGTGAAGGTGATGAAAAGATTCTTTAAATGTATAGTTTTCAATGCTGAACAATAAAAATATAAAGGTTTTGGAGATGGAGTGAAAGCAGGAGACATTTATGTTTAAGAGCATGTTTGAGATGTTAGGGATTCAGTTTTGGGCTGAGGACGTAGTCATTAAACAATGGGAAGCAGAGTTGAAAGAAGTAAGGCAGAGTATTCAAAGATGGAAGGCATTTAAGATGATGTTCAGATGTGGAAATCATTTCAGATAACACATGAGAACAAAGTTTATTTAGTTTCTTTCAGAAATATTAGGTAAGTTGACATATTTGGGGGTATGTATAGTTTTTGGCTCTGGGATGAACCCAAATAATAGTGGATTTTTCCTGTAATAACAAATAAAAAGGAGGGTTAGAATTATCTAGTCACATAGTTTTTCTAGTGTCTTCACATTTGTTTTGGCTTTCAATGGAAGGTAAGAGCGAAAAAACAAAGCTTATTGAGTAAGTATTTAAATGTGAGTTTTAGGAGTTTTAGGGAACATTTAGGTGAAAGAAGGTAAAAAAATAAGAGAGAGAAATGAATATTAGAAAAAATATTTTTGTTGTAAAAAAAGAAGTCAGTAGCATGAAATGAGTAATGGAAGATTTTTCTTGCTATGTTGACCTTGGGAACACTTGCAGGAAAAGGAATGAGCACGCAGTCAGCCCAAGAAATCCACAGCTTGTCCAGGGATAAAAACAATTTAATAAAAATTCAACAAGAATAATCCAAAACCAAGGGGTTAAGCGCTTTCATCTGATAATCCAGACTTCCTCAGAACCCCGAACAGTTGTAACAAAACCATTTAAAAACCTTTTTTGGCGCCAAAAAACAAGTTTTCATTTAAAGATACAACCTCCAAAATCTCAATCATCAAATGTTAAATAAAGAATCTCAATCATCAAATGTTAAATAAAGAAAATAAAACAAGAATAGTCATATTCCACCCACTCAAAAAACACACAATATGTAGATGTGTGTGTATATATACAAATGTAAATAATATAAATAATATAAATCTAATATTACATATGTAAACCCGATACCAAAATATTGTGATATACTAAAAAATAGATTAGTTAATTAATACAACTGTGAAGTTGAGTCAACTTCCTTCAAGCCAAAATCAAAAAAAGGCTTGATACTAATAAAATCATTAATTCCGGGGAATCGTGTAGCGTTCGTTAAAATTTGCCATTTAGTTTCTTTCATGGCAAGCAAGGCTTTCTAGTTTCCCCCGAAAGGGGAAACATCCACGGTGTCAATGATGGAAAATGTAAACCTATGTGTAATACCATAGGAAGAAATGTGCCTATAAAGTGCATTCTTGGAATCCTTCTTTTTGATCTTATAAAGATGTTCATAAATACGTTTTCTAAAATGCCTCTCAGTTTTCCCTATATAATATACTGGGCAGGCCAAACATGTTGCAATATAAACTACATTCATGATATTACAATTCCCTGTCCTACATCTCACATATGTCCTTTTATAATCTGCCAACCTAATGCCATCATCTTCCCTAATGGCATTGCACTGCCTGCAACATCCACATTTCTTTGTCCCTCCATATTTGTGTTTGATGTGGGTCCTCATCTCAAGTAGACTCTTGAGGTTAGGTCCAGTCTTAAAAACAAAACTAGGTCTCTTTCCCAAAATTTCTTCTAAATCATGATCAACACAAATCAACTTCCAATGCTCACAAATGGTGTTCTTCATGTATTGAACAAAAGGTGAATAGGTTAGAACACACCCTCTCTGCCTATTTTCTGTTTTTAAACCTTCCCTGCTCTTCATAAGGGAACCCACACCCAAAATTGGGGGGTATCTGTTACTCCATTCACCTTTAACGTACGATACAATATCGTCCAATAGTGGGCTAGGGCACCCCCTATCAAGGAACATGGATGTAATAAAGTCAAGTTCCCTACACATAATATCTCTATTGGAAGACATACGGGCTTCCCTAATGCATTGTCCCTTAAAAACGTTCTTGAAAACGTATCTAGGATGGTTACTACTATATTGTAAGTAGTCGTTAGAAAATGTTTCCTTTCTAAAGATACGGGACACAAACCCTTCATCTGACTGACTAATGAAAAGGTCCAAATAAGCAATACCACCTGTGTCAAATTGATAGGTGAACTTCAAAAAATCTGTAGTTTGATGAATGTATTCAATAAAAAGGGGAATTCGATTGACGGGACCGTTCCATAAAATAAATAGATCATCCAAATACCTAGTGTAATACACCACATGGGAAAAAAATTCACTAGGGAACAAAAAATTTGTTTCCCACTCTAACATTACCAAATTGGCGAAAATGGGGGCACAGGAAGCCCCCATCACCACGCCCCTCTTTTGCTTGTAATATTCCCCTTCAAATTGAATAAAATTGTAATCCAGAACAAGTGCCATCATATCAACAATGAGACAAACTCGGTCCCAATTAAAGTCAGAATATTGTCTGAGACTGTTACTAAAAATTCGAGACCTGTGTCCCTCGGGATACAAGAAAAGAGATCAACTCCATCAATGGTCATAAACATTAACCCCTTTCTCCACAAGTCTGATGTCAATTGACCTACAAATGACCAAGAGTCCTTGATGAGGTGTGGAATCTTTTCATATAGCGGTTTGGTCCACCTGTCAATGATAACCCCTATAGGGTAGGTCTTGGAATGACTACCGGAGACAATGGGCCTAAAAGGGGGCTGGGAAATACATTTATGGACTTTAGGTATACCAAAGATTGTAGCCAGAATGGGGTATTCAACCTTTAAATATTCGTAAATATCCTTGGCAATCCTCTGGTCCAAAAAATATTCTTCAATAGCTAAATCTATCCTTTTGTATCCTATGTTGATTTCGTTCAAAGATACCAATTCATAGTTACCAGATTGTAAAATAATATTAGTCATTGCGTTGGTATAATCCACACTTTTATACAACACTATCCCACCCCCTTTGTCAGGCTTCATGACCCGAATATCTCTGTTGGAAATAAAAAAGTCCAAACATTTACGTTCCTCTTCTGTTAAATTATCAACGTGTTTATTAGAACAATCCAACTTCTTAGTTTTTGTAAAACTGTATAAATCATGACAAACCATTTTCTTAAAATTTGACACCTGTGGGTGAGAAACTGGAATAAAAGTACTCCTTTTCAATATTCTAGTACTAGGAGTTGTATTTTGATCCTCAGTAGCCTGTTTGAACTGCAGGGCTAAATTCAACCGTCTACAGTACAACTTAACCTCTTTTATAACATCAACTAAATTGAAACGCACCGTTGGAATAAATTTGATTCCCTTAGTAAATAACTGAAACATTTCTTGAGTAATGTGAAGGTCTGTATAATTAAAAATGTTAAACCCATGATAGGAATGGATAATTCCCTTCATTTCCAAACTAGTTTCTTGATGGAAGGTATTACTCAACCTATCATGGATTAAAGTGTCAGATGCTTCTGAAAATTCTAAAACATCTAAACCATCTAAAACCAAAGGGGAGGGAATTATAGTCCCTCTGGATGGATGTCCGAAAGAATACTCCACCCCTTCGGGACATATTCTATGACCTATGGGGTCTTAGTTACCATCTCCTGTTGTACTTTGGGTATTGTCTTTTGGGTGCAGGAAAAAATCTCCCCCCCTGAAAATTTGACTCATAATCAGTTTGTCTGTCTCCTTGAAACACTTTTCTTCCTCCCCCCTTGTCTTTTCTATCTAGAGGCCAAACATATGCTCTGTTGTTTTGATAAATTTCTAAATCCCTTGATATTTTTCTACATTTCCTGGAAAAAATGTTGTTAGCCTTCTGCTCAGCTAAAGTAAATTGTTTGTTATATAACTCATTCCATTGACAAAAAGAAACATCATTGATAATTTCATTATTCATTTTCTCAACCTCATTGACTAAGACAGACAGTTTTTCATCATTAATCTTAATTAACAAATTCATATAGTCAAAACCGTAACCATCAAACAATTTGTTGAAAAGATTCTTATTAGAGTCACTGTATTCAACTCCCAAGGGTAGTTTAAAAAACTGAAGCCCTTTGGGAACTATTTTTAAAGTCAAACATCTGGTCAAATAAGCAATGTCTATTTTAATACTTTTA
This sequence comes from Protopterus annectens, assembly GCF_019279795.1. Lineage (NCBI taxonomy): Eukaryota > Metazoa > Chordata > Ceratodontiformes > Protopteridae > Protopterus > Protopterus annectens. Next base: position 1,871,164,968 of record NC_056735.1, on the reverse strand, counting down.
ATAGTCAATAACTTCTTCCCCATATCAAAAATAGTATCTCTGATGTTTCCATTGAATCGACTGCTAGGTCGTCTCTCTTGAATCCTGTCAGGTTGGTTGTTAGTACTACAAAATTCAACAAATTGTTTGATGGTTACTTAATATAGCAATGAATTACCTCTTCTGTTAAACATGGAAGCACATTTTAAGCACTTTAGGTCATATGTATCTATTGAAGAGATGCACAAAGTATTTCTTACCAAAATCTCTAAATATCCTAAAACAGTTAGCTCTTTTCACTGTAGTGTTGACTTTCATATTTACAGAATGACAGAGAAAAGGACAGAGCATGCTTCTCTTCAATGGACCTAAAACAAAAATACATCAGTCAAGGTGCGTGCATTTGCATTTCAGATTAGCCAGACATCTGAATTTCAGTTAGATACCTGCTAATTCAGATAGTTCCTGAACAGTAATTGTCTAACCTCTTTTTATGTTAGGCAAACAATTTGATATACTTGTAGTTATGACCCATCTATAGCACACTTTGGATAACTTGGACAAACCCAAGAATGTATGTGTTTGATCTGATGGCTTGTTCCCCCAACACTTAAGACATTGTTTTTTTTCTTTTTGGTGTCTGTGCTGGTCTGATTAAGGGGTTTGTTCAAGACGTGCAATTTGCAAATGGAGAATAGTGGACTAGAACTAAGGACTGCTGATTAATGTTGGTAGTTTATGGCTTTAAGCCCTTGTGCTTTATAGCCAGCCAAAGTAACACGAATTATTCTCTGATTGCTGAATTGTGTAACTAGATTTTCTTTTTCTCTTTTTGTAGCTCTGACAGGGGTCAAAAACAAAAGGAAACATCATTCAGGAGAGTTATAACAGTAAAGTGCCTCAAAAAGCTTATCAGAAAATATAAAATTGTGTTAAATTATTGTATGTGAATGTTTATTATAGAGTTACAGCAATTATGCAGAAGTTGAAAACCTGAAAAATACAGAGCACATAATATAACTATGTCATGGATGCCAGCTGAAATAACATTAAAAATGTCAATGCATTATAATATCACACAAAGTTATATATTTTTTTTATTTAATCAAGTCCTGTACCTGCTTCCTCCTCCTGTGTTCATTGTAGTCACCTGTAACACCCGTGCACTGGCAATCAAGGAGCCTCAGTCCTCACCACTAACACCAGTGAGGGGCGTCCATATAGGGAAAGGATAATAAATACACACACACAGTAAAGTACAATTTCCTTTAAGAGCACACAGAGATCACATTCAGTCTGGGGCTGGTTTCTCCTTTTCTCTCCAAGTCCCCAGTAAGAATCTCCACTGGCACAGCTATAGGGTCCAGATCTCAGCCTTGTGGGCAAGCTAAAACCTCCAGAACCCCCTCTGCCCAACCAGTGCTTCGTGTTCCTGCCCAAATAGCTGACACACACTTTGAGATAACAGTTATATACAACCACACAGACACTCCTGGGGAAGGCTGGCACAAGTTCTCCAGCTGTGTCCCTTTTACCCAGACTATATGGCAGTACCACTTGCCACCATCCACTAATATTTATCAGCTACTAAAAGGCCCTTATGAAAGGGTGTCCAATTATACTGTGCAATATTATTATCCAAATTGTTAGTATGACTGAACAGCAAGGCTATTGGAGTGGCTTGGTACAATATCACTAAATACATGCAATATACTCTTACAGCTTAAATTATCTCTACATAAAACAGCCACAGTTGAAAGGTTTAAAAATATTTAATAATAAATAATAAAAACACAAGACAATACTTCTTACTACACAGTGCTAGTCAAGAGTTCAGAGATCACAGAGAAATAATACACTAGAAAAGTACTGGCATCAATATAGAAAGAAACTAATTTAATCTTCCTAGTTGCTAGCTATATCTCAGAGAAAATGCAGTTCTAAAATAAACTTACATATAGAACACAGGCAGAGTGCTGGTGAGTTGGATGTTCTCAAGACAAATGCTAAACGCCCTCATTCTTTCTGTCCTTAAATTGATAACACGGTACCACTGATTCATTTCAGATTACATAATTTCTTTCTAGTTCCCAGGCTAACAGAAACTCAGAGTTTAATAGCCCTTTTGATCTTGCAGCTGGTCAGGAAGCCAGAGCAATAAAAGAAATTATACATGCAAATTCCAGTAATTAACTCTGGTCTCAAAACAATAGCCAGAATTCCTTCTTCTAGACATCTCGGCTCCGAGTTTTAGATCAAAGAATTTCACAATGCTTGACTTATCAGCTTTCCTACAGCAAAGTGCACTGTTGATACATTTTTTTCAGTTCAACATCCAATACAGTCTTTTCACATTTAAGAGAACAAGCCTGTGGCTTACATTAATATTTGCAAATGACAGAATTATCTACACAATTCTATCTGGGTAGGCTGGCAGCCTTCACCTATCTTCACATCACCTATCAACCCGTCAGAAGGACTTATACCTTAGCACTGTTTGCATTGTATTGATCAAGTAATTAAATTTATGCAATAAATAACACCCAAACAGAAACATTTATTTTTTCAATGCAGTTATCTACTTGAGATGGACATGGACCAATAAGTACTAATAGCAATCATATGGTTATACAGAGTGTATGATTAATCCAGATTCTAAAGTAAACTGATCTCTACTGAATCATAAAGCAGGAACGCAGCAAAACATTCCATAGGATATGGTCATTCTGTCTAGATAATGAATTATATGTTTGCTTAAATCATTTTAAAACTTAATTTTAATTCTGTGTGTTCGGGTTTGCTTTAAAGGAGGTCTAGGTTGCATTCACTGAGTTCTCCTGTCTTGAGCATGTTAGTGGCTTATAATTCAGCTGTTATTGTATATGCTGTATTTTGCCTATTGTAGTTTACTACATCACTCCTAATATATTACCTGCTGTTTGTACACAAGGGGATCAGGAGTTTTAACCCTACTTTAATTCAGATGTCTTTGGGGGTAGATAGCTTTTCCAACTATAGTCTTCTCTTTACACGCTATATAGTGAACCCTTTCTTTAGGTCTGCTCTTAAACTGTAAAGCTCATTGACATTATTTTTATTATTTTATTTTATTTAAATTTGTTGACCGGGAGTGTCCGACTGGACGTGGGTCCATTTTCAGCGGAGGCCCGGGGAGAAAAGCTCCACAGTAAAATAAACAGACAGTAGTTACATTGGATTACATAGTGATTAACAATTTAACATAGAAATTACTTACAACATATTTACAGATGAAGAACATAGTACATCAGTAGACAACTAGAATCTTGATCTGTGAAGTACATAACAGGCATTAACAAATGTAACAATGAGAAGTTCCTGCTGTATAATAAGTACTAGGCTTATGAGCATCTGAGCTTGCTATCATCAAGGTAGTTAGTGGAGGTGAAAGAAAGGTAGTAGTTGGATGGGGTGGATGATATTAGAGTGGGAGTTGCAAGGGCATAGCCAGCATGTTTTTAGGTGCGCTTTTAATAAAGTTTTGAAGTTGGTGCATGATGGTACGGAGGTAATTGTGGGTGGGAGTGAGTTCAATAATTTGGCTATGGCGCAAGAGAATAGTGCTTCACCAGCAGAGTTATTGGCTTTAGTGATCTGCAAGTGATTTTTGTTGCTGGATCTTAGTGGTCTGGTAGTGCGATAGGGTTGGAGTAGATTCTGGAGGGATGGGACATTTAGTGGATGGTTTACTAGTTTGTGGGCGAGTGAGAGTTGATACCACTGAAGGAGGTGAGGGAGTTCAAGCCAGCCCAGTTCAGCAAGTGAGAGACAGTGGTGACTACGGTAGGATGCCCCTGTGGCGAATTTTGTGATTTTGTTGTAGCAGGTCTCTAGCTTGTTTAGATCACATTGCCTTAGGTTGGTATATACTGGAGAGGCATAAAGTAGGGTGGAGATAAGGTGGGAATTTGCTATTGAAATCTTTGCTGCTTTGGTGAGAAATTGTTTATTTCTGTATAATGCTCCTAGTTTTTTGTGGACTTTTTTTATGGTCATAGATATGTGAATGTCAAATTTTAGTTTATTGTCTATTTCCACTCCTAGCAATTTCGTGTGTTCAGTTGGGTATATAGTGGTGTTGTCTTTTGCTGTGATGTTAAAGTGAGAGTTGTTTTGAGTATGTTTGGTGGGTTAGAAGATGAGTAGTTTAGTTTTGTTTGGGTTGAGTATTAATTGGGCATCGGATAACCATGTTTCAACAGAGGAAAAGGCTTCCTGTGTGACTTTTTGCAGTTTGGGTAGGGACTGGGCTGAGCAGATGATGGTAGAGTCATCTGCGTATTGGATGAGTGTGCCATGTTTGGTGGCAGAGGCTAGATTATTGGTGTAAACAGAGAAAAGTAGGGGTTCAAGGATGGATCTTTGGGGAACCCCTATGGAGACAGGTAGTTGGGGAGATATGTCATTCTGCCATACAACGTTACTGCAAATACAAGGGTGACTGCATCATGGAAATTTTCTGAGAGCTTAATTTAATGTGCTCATCAGAGAAATATGTTAATTGTGTGGGTAGGAGAGCTCTAATAGAGCTTGTCACTAAAATTGTGTAAAGTGTTAATAAGGAGAGTTAAGGCAGCACAGCTTGGTAAATCTGATCTTTTTTTGTATGTCCTGTTTACCTTGTCACTTGCATAATGATCTAAAGCTTTTTTTTAAAGTTGCTAAAAGCAGTGACAATAATGAATGCAGAACTATAGAAATAGGCATTCGTGCTCTTGAAAAGATCCATGGGTCATGCTGCTTTTAGTGTTTTTTTTCTGCCACTGATTTCCCATGCCTTTTTATCAAATAATGGGGACTGTGTGAATAACATGTATTGACAAGATACTCTGTAGAAGCAACTTCCTTTCTTACACACTTCTAAAGAGTCTTGAGTGTGCTTTAGAGTATCTCATTTGCAATGTTAATTTTTCTTGTCCCTCTTTCTCTACCCTAGGCTTCAGCGGACATTACCAGCTGGGCGGTCCTTTGTTGCCATGGACACCAAGCAAATCCCACAGATTCTGCAGCAGATATTCACTTCTACAATGTTGTCAAAACTTTAAGGATAACTGCAAGAGCATATACAGAAACATACTTCTCAAATGTCCAGATTTTTGCCTCACATTTTTAGTCTGGTCTTTTGTGGCAAATCAGATAACTTAAGTCACTAAATAATGACATACATTTGAGTTTCAGACTTCATAGCCGTCAGAAAATGCATGATAATGCAAAACCAATTATTTTAGCAACTTTCTAAGTTTGTAAGAGCAATATTGTCCCTGATTTTGTGCCTTTGTATTTAAAACTTGTTCCTGATTTGTCTTCCCGTTATTTTTAGCTTTGTCCAGATTTCTTGCACTTAAAGGTTTAGAGGTGTGCAGAACAATAAACATGATCAGCTATTAGCAGAAAATTGCTGAATTTACTGTACAGTGTTTTATACTTCAGATGGGTATCAACATGGATATGCATAATGGGAAAATGTTAACTGAAAATTAAAATTACCTTTGTGGCATTTTTTTTAGCCATAGCAATTTTGCTAACAGATAAAATGTTCTTCTAGAAGATGTAGACCAGTCAGAATACCAGAAGGGTTCACAGAATATATTGCTTTCCTGCCTTCGTATTTGTCTGCCTCTGTTTTGTTGTGAATATATTAGTTTGCTATTTTTTTTAAACGCCTTAATTTGACAAATTCTTTATCTTGCCCCCTGATCAAACTATTTATTCTTGTTGCCATTAGCCCTTTCCAACACTAAAGACCTGGCATCAGTAAAAAGAGGGAACAGAAACAAGACCCCTGTGTAAACAAGGTAAAACAAGTTGTCAGGTTGTCCTGGGCAAATAAACTGAATTCAGAAAGTCACAACATTAGGAAAAGCTGAATGTATTCTCTTTGTTTTACTTGTGTAACTTATTAATGGCATTTTCATGTTTCCTATTTCATAGTCAGGATTTCAGTTGGTCAGAGTATTTAATGGAGTATCGTGGAATCCTTAATGTAACCTGTTTTATATACTGGAGCATAACTGGTGTTTTGATGTAGCATTCTCTATGTGGAGTTTCCTTGTAGAGTTTATGATCATGAAACACTTTTCTAAGTTGACAGCATTTTTCAGAGTTGTAAGATATACTGGGAACCTGCGCTGAGTTAGAAGTGCAAGTCAGTGCATGATCTTCTGGGACTGCGTTCTCAAATGGTTTGACCTCAAAGACCTACTTTACACCTTTGACCTGACCTGCAACCTTCAGTCCCTCAGATGGGCTTTGCAACATGAGGCAGGCCTTCTATGAGAGAACACTTGGTATTTAGTATACACTGTTCTAAAGAGGGGAAGATTCCTTACAATGGTACATAATTCCATTACATAGTTCCACTGGAAATACTGATGCTACACTAGTACTTAAAAGATTACTTAAGCACTTTTATTACCACAGGACCTTCAGACAAAAAGACAGACTTGCTTCTGGCATGTCTTGCTTGGACAATTTGTATTTTGTAAAAACTGTATGAAATAATTACTGATAAACATTTTAATTATTGTCTGTTGCTCAGTTGTTTTACCATTGTTGATTGTTTTGTGAGCTAAATTAGGAATTGTAATTATTATAGAATATGTTTCCTTAATGAATTTGTTCTGGGTAATAAATTTCTCTTTTAGAAATTGTGAGATAGATGGTATTTTCTCCAGTCCTGCTCTCTGATCAGCTGCAGTATCTTCTCAGTAATTTTGTAAGCAGTAAGACATGAAATATTATACAACATGCTGTTATTTGTCACATGCCTAAAGCTTCTTACACCATCCCAGGGTACACACTAATATATCTAGTCTTCACATAATGAATATATTATTTTTGCTTTTAAAATGGATGCCATAGCATTTTAAGTAAAGCATATTTATTTTTATTTTATTACATTTTAAATGTATTTAAAATGAAACTGTTGTTGTGAAAATTAAATGGCTGCTAATTTGACAATAATTGTTTGCTCCACACAAGGTGTACTGTTTGGTGAGGTTATGTCTCACAGACAACCATTGCAAAGATTTCTATTTTATTATTTATTTATTTTCTTAAATGTGAACAGTACTGTTTTACATACATGTCATCCAATCCCAAATTAATATCTTATGGCCATTTTATAAATATTGTTTTGTGTGATTTGTGTATGTTTATGGTTCTTTACCTAAAGACTGGAAACAGAATAGTCCTAACTAGAAAAGTAAAAGTTATTGACTTTAGACAGCCAATTCATGCATATTACTTCCCATATCCCAAACCTTCCATATACTAAGAGTTAACACATGAAATGTAATGTTGCTTAAAAGTCAGCAAGCTTGGAAAAGTCAGACTGTTGGCGCTATTTTGGCTAGGGGCTAGGAAGCTGAAGAAGCAGGAGTGTTTATCTTGTAATGTAATCTGTGTGAAGCTGAGTCCTCTTTGTATTTTGATTTTTGGGGGAGGGTACCGGCCAGAGTTTGTGAAGGTGACTCATTCATTTCACCTGTACTATGTGCATTTAAAAGACACTGTCAGATCTAGGGCTTTATTTGAGTTTTTCAGCCCTGGTGCCTTTTGCTTCTCATGTACTAACTTAAAACTATTTGCTGCCACTATATTGTCTGATTTGCTTACTGTAGACTAAGTCATGGTTAAGGATGTATAACTTATTCTTCATGAATTTAGTTATTTCACAGGACAATTTAGTTTATCAGCTACTGTAAAGTTGTTGAAGTCACCAGACTTGCCAAAGGAGGTTTATGTTTAAAATAAGAATGCAACCAAAAGGAAAGACATTTGCACAATGATAAACACAAATAAATGTACACTCATCTGTAGTTCACAAACCTTCAGGCTTTAAAGCAACTTCTCCTCAAAGAATGAAGAAACATTTGTTAAGATTTTGGGGAGAATGCCCCCCCCCCCCCCCCCCCAGAAATAGCTATAGGAAGCTAAGTAAATGGATGTCTGAAAACATTTGAATAGAGGAACTGTAAAGGGAGCTTTAAAGGGAGAAATTACAGCGGAGGCAATTAATGTGTGTACATGATAGGACACTTGTAATAATATTAACTGTTTGGTAAATACAGTTTAAAATATAGAGTTCATGCTGTTGTGCAGACCAGGAAAAGACTGTTAAGAGAGTGTCACTGTGAACGGAAAACCATAGCTGAGACATGGCTGTATGTCACATTGGAGTATAAACCACCTAGACTGGATATACATAGAAAATCAGGAGAATTTTTTTTTTTTTTGGAAAAACAGCTTAGCTCTAAAGCTAAAGGGAGTGGTGTGTGGCTGGGTGGGCAGAGGATCAGATGACCAATGAGATTACACTTGACTTTGTTTCACCAATGTGCTCTGTACATTTTTGTTATGAAGGAGATTAAAGTAAAGCACCAATCGAAGAAGCTAACATAGCAGCAGAAAAGGTTAAAAAATGCTTTTGGTATGGGTGTAAGTCTGTGATTTCCCTGCTGCAGTTTCTTCTTTCTGCACAGGAGGTATCAGGAGGTATTAATAACTGAAGCTGTAGATCTACAGCACTAAGCCTGTGGCCATATAGCGCTAAGCCTAGTGATTACAATTTGGAATGATGTTGCACACATCAAGGGTGAGAAACATATATGAGATCAGAAATTAGTGTATAGTTTGGTTTGACATTAGAAAATTGTTAAGTTTCATCTACAAAACCACAGGAATCTTAATTTATACAAACACTGAAGAGAGAGTCCCTTGTAAACGGACAGTGGTTAAGGGACTAAGGACTGGGAGAAAAGTAGGTAGAGGCAATATAGGATCCCAACATGAATAGGTTACCTACTATAAAATCTAGAGTTAACAGAAAGTGGTGTTATTTTTTTTTTTTTTATTAAAGACAGAGGTTCATGCAGAGTGTAAGAAAACCATAACAGTAACTAAGAAAGTAAACCTTAAGCCTAACAAGACCTTGTTTTCCAAATGTCAGTGAAAAAAGGAGAAGTTATATAGTGAAGGGTGGCCCTGTGTACAGTGGCTGAATAGGATCAAAAATGTCAGAAACTTTGAAGCTCGTGACATACAGGGATGGATCCCTGACTGTGCTCCAGCCAACACTGACATTTTCAACCCACTTTTTTCTATACACACTCCTGCTTTCCAACATCTTTATCCATCCACACACACACACACTTCTAGATTACAACATATATATATATATATATATATATATATATATATATATATATGTATGCACACACACATACATTTATCAACCATATACATATACACACACACATAAATGCATACCAATACCCAAAAAGCACTTTTTTAGATACTGCTATAACTACTTATAGCTACTTTTGAACTACTATCCTTCTCACAAATGCACATTTTTTGTCTCCTCCCTCATCTATACATTACTCACTTCTTCACCTTCCCCTGCCTACAAAATCATACCATACAGCTTTCTGCACACAACCTAACCACTCTCTACTACCTTAACTGTCTATATACTACCCTAAAACATCTCCCCACCCTTTACCACATAAATTTCTCTCCAGTTCTCATACCACTCCTTTCATTAATATATCATACAGCCATCATCTTTCCAAATCTCCACCTTCTTCTCGCCACCAGCTAAACTCTCATAATCTCAACTCACCATGACAGCAATTCAATTGCTGTTGCTTTGTACGCTCTCTACACTAGCTCATCTTACTAACTGCCATAATATTCTCACGTCATATCCCAGCTACATCACAAACACGTTCATTAGATCAGAAAGCACACTTTCTGTCCCTGTCTGTCTCTCCTTCTTAGTACCAGTATACATGCTCAGATCTGTTCTCTTATAGACATAATAAAGTTAAGAATAGCACTTTATCAGCAATACAGAAAGTCAGATATAAATGCAAATGGTTCCCCGCCTCTACTCACCACACCTTCATCCTGAAACTTAGTGGAGATATTCACCCTAACCCCACACCCACACATCAACTATCCACCATGAAGAAATAAAACGTTTACTGCCAACCAACCATATATATATATATTAAATTGATAAAATATATACATGTAAGACCAACGAACAACATACATTCATTCATATAACATAGTTTAATTTCTTAATAAAGGTTTGGTGGGAATATACTCATTGATGCCTGGTGGACTGGCGGCATTCAGTCTAATCTGCCATTGAATCTCTTTCTCCCCTAGGATAGATTTAATATCACACCCCCTAGGGTTATTCCTAACCACTTCTAGAATGGCAAATTTGAATGAGTTACAGCCCTCACTCTCTACCTGGTGCCTATATAATGCATTATTCTTGTCCTTCTTCTTAATGCAATATGTATGGTCATATATTCTATTGCGTAACCGTCTGTCAGTTTTCCCAACATAAAAACTAGGACAGGACATACATTTTCCCAGATATACTATATGTTGGGTCTGACAGTTTCCTTTTTTGAAAAATATTTTACTTTTGATATTATTGTCCAGAGGCAGACTGTCAGTCTGTAAAATAAATGAGCAGTGATTACAGTGTCCACATGGCTTGGTCCCTGTCACACTTTTATTCCCATCATTATAACGATTATTAGTTTTAACCTCGATCATTCTCTTTAAATTCATCCCTGTTTTGTAGACAAAAGTAGGTTTATCTCCTATTTTATCACAAATCCCTTCGTCACAAGGTAGTATATTCCAGTTGGTCTCCAGAATATTCCTAATTTCTCCCACATGTTGTCCATACTGTAGTATATAGGCCTTTTGATAATTATCTATTTGTTTTTTGTTAACCTGATTGTGTGGTGTAAATTCCCTCCCCAATAAGGGTGGATATTTATTTCCCCATTCATTAGTCACATATTCAGTGACATCCTTAACCATTGATGATGGATAGCCCCTTTGACTGAACAATTGGCCAATAAGTTTCATTTCGTCAATCATGTCCTCCTTTCTGGAAGTCATTCTAGCTGCCCTAATACATTGCCCTTTCAATATACTTTTTTTATGCTTATATGGATGATTACTTGAATATTCAATAATATTGCATTATATAGGCACCAGGTAGAGAGTGAGGGCTGTAACTCATTCAAATTTGCCATTCTAGAAGTGGTTAGGAATAACCCTAGGGGGTGTGATATTAAATCTATCCTAGGGGAGAAAGAGATTCAATGGCAGATTAGACTGAATGCAGCCAGTCCACCAGGCATCAATGAGTTTATTCCCACCAAACCTTTATTAAGAAATTAAACTATGTTATGTGAATGAATGTATGTTGTTCGTTGGTCTTACATGTATATATTTTATCAATTTAATATATAGGAATATATTATATTTACTAGTAAGGATTTTTATCATATTCAAATTTATGAAGGTTTTAAGTATTATATTAATGAATTTTATTTAATTATATAATTATTCATCAGTTTATATGATAAAAATGAGATTGTTGTTTTGTGCTTTTAAATTTTAATGAATGCTTGATTGGTTAGGTAATTAGATAATTAGTTTTTTTGGGGCGGTCTTTTAAAAAGTATTTAAAGTGTAGTATTGAGTATGTAAGTTGTTCTGAAGAAATCTACGTTGAGTAGATGAAAGCGCTTAACCTATTGCTTATGTACTTCACTCAATAAAGGAATTGGATACTGTGGATCGTGGTGTTTCATTCAGGGGAGCTGCTGTTTTGATCGTTGGTTATTATATGAACTTAGTCTTATGTGTATTTTTTATATATTTGATACATATTTTTGTGTCCATGTTAATATATGCTATATGCTTATAAATATATATATACATTTTTTATAATTTGAAGTATCTATGACATTTATTGGGGTAGTTTTGTTTGTAAATATGTATATATATTTCTGGGTTCAGTTAGATGTTCTTGGCATAAAGTTAGATATGCATCCAGTATAGCATTTGTAGTATAGTATGTAGGTTGTACCTTTAAATACATTAATTGGTATAGATGTCTGATTGGTTTGAATATTTTGAATTTGTATATAATTAGTCCAGTTTTAATGTGGATGTATTATAGATCCGAGGAAGCTTTTTAAGCGAAAGCGCTTATCTGTGTCTGGACATCTGTGAATAAATAATTTTTTAACTTGAAGCTATTGCCTGCTTTCGCTTCATTTCTATCATTGCAGCTACATTATAAACTATCCACCATGGCCAACTCTTTACTTTGCAACGCTCCTGACATAATTTTCCCATGAGGTAATGATACTACCCCTCATTCTTGTCAACATTAACCCAGAAGTGTCTGCAACAAAAGTCATGCTATCCTCACATCTAGCTTTTTATTGCCCAGACATTCTAATTGCCTCTAAAACCTGGCTAATACAAGAAATAACTGACAATGAAATTATTCCCCCAAGTTTTAATGCACTCAGAATGGAAGGAAATCTTAAAAATACAGGTGGTATTGCTATTATTTATAAAAACAACTTAGAAATAACTCCAGCCCATTTAAATATCCCACAATTTAATAATGCTGAACTTCTGATTGCATACCTCAAAATCAGCCAAAAGAAGTCTATATGCATCTCAGCAGTAGCCATCCAACCAGGCAACATTACCACAACCGAAAATATCCTACACTTGATATTTGACAACATCCCCCAGGAAACCTTCATCATAGGTGACCTTAATCCAGAGAAAATCCATAAACAGCAGCAACCCCAAGGACTCTATTCACCTATTTGTCTTTACCCAGCTAATAAGCTCCACCACCAGAATCAACAAAAACACTAACAGGCAGGCCACACTGGACTGGATGTTGACAGACAAACCCCATAATATAAAATATTTTGATTACTTACCAGATACTATAAGTAACCACCTCTCAACCTATGTAATCAGACAACAACATGGTTCACCCAAACAAATAATCTATAAACACGTAAGTAATTTAACCAAATTTAACAAATGCACATTTATTACAGCCCTGTCCCACTACAACTGGAATATGTCAAGAGTAATGCCCCTAGATGAAGCAGTTACTCACGTCAATTACACCTTCTTAATAATACTAAATGATTTTGGACCAATTAAGACAAGAAGGGTAAAATGTAATACAGAGCCATGGCTGACAAAAGAGGGCAAACAGCTCATGCTGTAAAGAGATAAAGCATGGAAAGAATGGTATAAAAGTGAAACACAACATGCCTACCAAAATTTTAGAAACTGTACCGTGATCCTTGTTAAATCTGACAAGAAATCATACTGCAGTAATCTCCAAAAAAGTACCAGAACAACCCTAAGCTATTCTGGTCCACTCTAAATAAACTGTTACACCCGACCATACCACTACACCCTGTCCTTCTACTTCAAACAACAAAGAGTCCATTGCCATTTAGTTTAACACTTGTTTTATCTAGTCAGTAATATATCAATAACCAATCAATAACCACCTCACTTCATCCCTCCAACTTCCATATGCTTTTGAAAGCAACACAATGTTTTAGTTTTCATCATGTCCCGGCATTAATCATAAAAAAATTGCTAGTCAAGTTAAAAGCAACAACCTCACCTGCCAATAACCTTCCCACTGAGTTCCTCAAAAATAGCTGCAGAAACACTAGCCTTCCGTCTCCATTCTAATCAACCAGTCAGTAACTGAAAACATTGTCCATCTGGAAGAAAATCATTTCACCCCTTCACAAAAGCGGTACTTAAGCAGAGTTAAAAACTGCAGACTTATTGCCGCCCTATCACCCCTCTCTAAAATCCAAGAGAAATGTATTCAGTTGTAGCTCATGAAACATATAACCAAACACAACCTCCACTCCAACACCCAGCATGGTGGTTTCAGGCCCAACCACAGTACTACTACTGCCCTCCTCAATTTCACCAGTATAGTAAACCAATACAGAAATGAGGGCAACCTTGTTTCTTCACTTTTTCTTAACCTTTCCAAAGCATTTGACAAAGTGGCCCATCAAAAACTCCTTTCTGAACTTGCAACACTAGGTTTCACTTACCCCTCCCTTTCCTGGTTTCACAGTTATTTATACAATCATCAGCAGGCAACTATATGATGATAAAGCCTTTCAGCATTTCAACCAATCTTTGTTGGTGTTTCCAGAGAGTCAGTACTCAACCCCCTTCTATTCAATATTTTCATAAATATACTTCATACTGCTAAAACACTTGCCACTCTCAATATGCCGATGATTCAGCCCTTGCCTTCTCTGCCTCATCCATTACAAAATTACAGGAAATCACTCAAAATCATTTACTGACGTTAAATATAGCTAAATTATTCTAACTTGGTACTTGATGCCAAAAACAAACAAAAAAAAAACTTATGCTATTTACTGTCAAACAACACCTTAACCAGAAACACGCATTTCATATTACCTCATGTAATAACACAAAACAGAAACCATAAGCCGAATGAAAATACCTGGAGTCATAATAGATGATGACCTCTCATGTGATCACCACATACTTAATTCATTCAAGAAAATTCATCAAAAATTCAGCTTCCTCTATAGGACTAAGCACTACCTGACAGATCAAGCAAGGATTACTTCGGTAGTCATATACCTCCATCCTTCTCTGATATACGCTTCCCCTGTTATTACAAATATCAACACCATGTATGAAACTAAACTAGTCTCCTGCTACTACAGAATAGCTAAATTTGCAACCAACCAGTCTTATAAAACACACCACTGCCTTGCATTAAACCAAACTGGCTTGAACTCCCAAACCATTTGACATACAGCTAATCATTGCCCACAACCTAGTGTACTCTATAGACCAATGCCCAGCATTACAAAGAACTGTACTGTACTGTTCACCCACTTGAGACCTTCGCTCTAGCAGTAAACTTTTAATATGTATCAGTAAGACATTCAACACTACTGGAGACTATCTGCTCTCATTATGTGTCGCATCTCAGGAATGAAATCCCCACACAGTTAAAATAGCTAGAAAACTTAAATAGTTTCAAAACTTTGCTTAAACAGCACCTGTGCCAAAGATGGCTCTGTTCTTCATGCTCATCTGGCTAGATTTACTCAGATTACTTTTCTCCAACACTTACAGCCACTTTGTTTCCCAATCTTTTTGTACCTTATTGGTCTTCCTCATACTGCATTTATTTCCTAAACTCTTATTTTTCCTCCTTCTCATATACCCACCACTAACTACAATTTTTCCTCTGTCCATTTATCTTCCTGCTCATTTGCATAACTTCTACTTTCATGTCTCTCTCAGCATTTTTAAGCTATATTCTACTTGCCTGTCTGTAAATTATTACTAAACTCAAACAACCCAGTTTGATGTTTTCCTTGCAGCCATCATGCATATTTTATTTCTCTATCCAATAATTAGCCAGTTTAATTTCTCTATGTTTTGTGCTCATGTAATAAATATTTAAAACTATTTAAAAATCATGTAAGTAAGCTCATGCTTAGATGTTTTTACCCTGCAATTGTAAATGTAAATCATAAAAAAAGCTGAGTTGACCTATTGGGCTAATGCACTATGCTGGAGTTCAGAGGGTCCTGGGTTTGAGACTTGGCAGGGGGTGGTTATTTAACTTTCTGGCTTAAAAGCCTGTGTTTGTGCTTGTTCCCCCATTCCTATAACTAGTCTAGTCCAGATACAGATTTGCTTTGTCCAAGACTGTTTGCAAGCTTCTGAGCCCTTCAAGCCTTTCTGTGTTGGAGGGAAGCCTTCTAGCTTATCAGTGGGAGTGGTAAGCACTAGGTAGCCAATCTACCACAAGAGGAGTAGTTCCTGGCCCACAAAATTGTAGTTTATTGGCCGTTTGGAAAGTTTTTCCATCTCTCTCAATTTTCTAGTTATAAATCTCATGTTTGCTTTTGTTTCCCACCTTTCCTGTAACTAGTCTAGTCCAGATAGAGACTTGCTGTATCTGGGACTGTTTGTAAGCTTCTGAGCAGTGCCAGAGTCTGTTCTTCAATTTTTCTCTTAGATCTACTAGTTCTGTCCTCTCCTGCACTTATACTAGCCTATTAGTTTAGCACTTTACCAGACTTCTTCTAGCAATTATTGTAGCACACAAAAGTGCTACCAGCACTAAACATTCTACAAGGAAACAGATCCAGTACTTATTATCAATGCCCACCCCTCCAGGCATGTCTAAACATCAGTTCCCTGTGCTTTCTCCTATTAACCTGGTGAACTTGGGCATCCTGAGGCAATGTAGCAACTGTCTCATGTACACTGACAACCCTCTCCTCTTACCTTCCAACACTCAGACTTGCAAGAGATGCACTTGTATATCCAAATTTGAAGCCATGCACTCTCCAGCCAAGACCAGAATAGCTGGTCAAGAGAAGGGCAGCACTTGCACCACACCATGTGAAACACACTGCCCTCCAGAAAACACACCAGCACTGCCTTCACATAAAAACACAAACCACACACCCACCTTCGCGGAGGCTCTCAATAAAAATCTACCCAAGCAGCAGAGACCTCCAAGGCAGAAACTCACTCAGCCACCACAACACTAATCATGAGATACATAACTCTTCTAAACAGTGTGCCACTCAACCAAAGCCCGTAAGGCAAAACAGCATTTCCAACACACTAGTCATAGGTGACTCGATAGTGAGGCACACTGATGTCCCACTCACTAGGTTGAATAAGGAGAAAGTAACACTCAGCTGCCTGTCAGGTACCAGGATCTGCCACATAATGCATGCACTCAGGTCCCTCAACAACAGATACAAATATGACTCTGTCATTGTACATGTGGGTGTGAATGACCTGAGAAGTACCTCCCTGGACTACATGAAAAGAGACATGGAGGAGCTCTTGGATTATGTAGCCCAGGCAGATATGACCGTAGCCCTGCATAGCATCCCACCATCACCCAGAATGATACCATAGTACAAACAGAAAATGATTAATTTCAGCAATTGGCTAAGTTTTTGGTGTCATTCTAAGGGGATCCAGTATGTGTCTGCCTGGAATGACATGATTGACAGACCTCAATGCTTTGCCAGAGATGGCCTGCATCTGTCATCCTTGGGATTCCAGATACTGGCCATTGCTCTTGCCACCCCTATAGTGCCTCCTTTAGGCAGTGTTCCAAAGACCAAATTACCACTGTAACAGCTACAAACAAATGCAATCTGAGGGTCAAGCTGCTCAACGCTAGAAGTCTAAATCTCAAAATGCACTCACTTGAAGCACACCTTAAAATGGAGAACATCAACATTTGTGTAGCAGAGACCTGGTTCAAGGCAGCAGACAGCACCCCTGCACTACCAGGCTATAACTCATTCCACACCTTTCGGCCCAAGAACTTGGACCGAAGCTCCAAAGGCGGTGGTGTTTCCATATTCATAAAGGATGCGCATACCTCCAGACTAGTAGCTCAACATAACACATCAGAGATACCTCAGGTGCAGCTAACATTGGGTAAGACAGTGATTCAGGTCATAGCCTACTATAGGTCCCCAACCATGTCCCAAGACTCGCACCACAAGACCTTCTAAAGTTATGTAAAGAATCTCCACGGCAATACCCAGATTTGCTCTGAGCTACGGAACAATGGTATCTCCTATACCGAGGCAACAGATATTGCCAGTATACTGGCCGACAGATTCAGTGCCAATTTTACCCTCTCCCCCCCAAAGGACCAACCACAATACCAGTAGATTGCCAGGCACCCAGTATTACTGCTGTGTTCTACATGAACTACAGAGTGGACTGACACCTCACCTGTGTGCCCTGTTCAATCACAGCCTCACCTCAAGCTTTGTCCCTACCGAATGCACACTGCTACAGTCATCCCTCTCCACAAAGGAGGAGCAACTACAGACCCTGGGACCTATCGCCCCATTAGCCTGATGAGTCTGATATGCAAAGCTATGGAACACATCATCATGGACCTAATAAACAAGGATAAAGGGAATCTCCAAACTCTAGATCCCACACAGTTTGGATTTGTGAAGGGTAAATCATGCCTGGTCAACTTGGTCGACTTCTTTGAGTCAGTCACCAAGAGCGGTGGATGAAGGCAAGGTGGTTCATACAGTCCACTTGGATCTGGCCAAGGCTTTTAATGCCATTCTCCACTCAGCAATCATAGAAAAACTCACTAAGCTTGGCATCAACCCCTGTATCACTAGGTAGGTTGCAAACTGGCTCACAGAACCCACAGTGTGAAAGTAGCTGGCTCCAAGTCAGACTGCCAACTAGTCATGAGTGGAGTCCCACAGGGTTCGATCCTGGGTCCTCTCCTGTTTGGTATCTACTTCTCTGAAGTCCAGGCCAACACGAAGAGACTCTGGCTGACAAAGTTAGCAGACAATTGCAGGTTGGGAGTGATTATTAACTCCCCAAGTGATGTTGACATCCTACAGAATTGCCTCACTGAGACCAATGACTGGTGTCAGAACCATGGCCTTAAGTGCAATGCCAAAAAATGTGTCGTCATCCCCTTTGGAAAAAACTGGTTCCTATGAATTACCACATTGATGGTAGTCCACTGAACACAGAAGGCATTATAAGAGATCTGGGAACACAGGTTTACAGCAACCTCCCTTTTGATCACCACATTGCCACTGTGGTCAGAAAGTCCTTCTATGTGGTACATCTCATTACTAAGGGTTTTGCATCCAGGAAGAAAGAGGTCACTGCCTCCCTCTAGTCTTCCCTCATTAGGCCGGTCATCGAGTACAATGTCCCATTTAACATGTACCTCACTAGACACCTGCAACAACTGGAGAGGCCGCAAAAGTACCTCACAAAGAGGATCCTAGGCCTTAAACACTTGTCCTATATGGACATACTCAGAAAACTCCAACTATTCTCTGTGTCATATTGCTTTACAGGCAATCTCTACTTGACTTACAAAGCCATGTCTGACCTAGCTCTGTTAGAAATGCTACATCTAAAAAAATCCCAATCCCTCCACACCACACACTCCAGAGACCTCAACCTCATTATCGCAATTAACAGAACATGCTGGAAGGACAGGTTCATAACCCAGAGACTGCCCATGCTATGGAACAGACTTCCCATACATGTCAAACAGAGCACTTCGCTGACCCGCTTCAAGAGAAATCTTGATGAGTGGATGGGAAACAGAAAATTCACCCCGGGGATAACTCCAGTCGCTCTAATAGACAGAAGCATTGGGAACAAAGGTCAGGTGGCACTATGCCAGGGTAATCCTATGGCTGGGCTTGTAAATGCCCCAGGGCCATTAGGCCTAGTATACACCTATGAGCCTATGTATAACCTAAATGTGGAGCTTTTCAACCCCAGGCCTCCACTGAAAATGGGTTTTGCCCAGTCAGCCTTTTCCCAGTCAACAAAGACAAATAAATAAATAATAAATAACCGGATTTTAATTATCAACCCAGGAGCTAGATTAGCTGGCAGGGGAGATGTGGGAATCAGCAATTGATGTTTCCTTTCCCTTCCTGGTAGGAGAGGAGGGTATTGGCTTCATCTCACTTCAAGAATACTGATGAGGGAAAAGGCTAGAAGTACAAGTCAGACTCACAGGTATTCAAAACATGAGCCCAGCCAAGGACTGCATGTACTCCAGCTAAGTATCTTGGGTGTGTGGAAGAGTGTACCCATATAGGGTCTGGCACAGAGGGCATTCACCATGCTTGCTAACAGCAGAGTTGTTGTAGGAGCATCCAGAAAACTCCCTGGATGATTACAGCTGAGGTCTTTGACGTGTTTCTCTTATTCCTTTGTGTCATCCATAAGTGGGAGCAAAAGGGGAATGAACAGGCCTATTAGAAAAAAAAAAAACAAGACATGGATTGATGTTAGTGGGTTTGGGGGTAGTATCGAGACCAACAAGATAATATAAAAGCTTAAAAAAAATTTAAAACAATATTAATGTTGTGTTTGTACAATAGAAAAAAATGGTGTGGACTGCAAAAAATGCCAAAAAAGAATACAATAGATGGTTACCATTACTAGTGAGCAGACTAGGACTGGCTTTCAAGGAGGTTTGTTTAATTCAAACTGGGTCTCTTAGGAATTTTTCTGTTTATTCTTGATTAAGAGGTGAGTGATTTGACCC
This sequence comes from Protopterus annectens, assembly GCF_019279795.1. Lineage (NCBI taxonomy): Eukaryota > Metazoa > Chordata > Ceratodontiformes > Protopteridae > Protopterus > Protopterus annectens. The sequence goes on along the minus strand of NC_056735.1, from coordinate 1,871,144,942 downwards.
ATTGTCAACACTTTTAGCTAAAATACAGGCCAGAGACAAAACATACAGCTTCAGGATTACATATGTAATCCAGACAGCACAGACATGCAACCAGCAATGAAGTAGAACTCAGAACTGAGCCCATGGTAAGGACCACGGTCATACACAAGTGCATACAACTTGAAGATTACTGATACAGTGCATATGGCTTACATGTATAGTGTGAGATACAAAAGAAAATGAACATATTGCAAGGACCACAAAACTAAGTAAATATGTAAAACTATTATAAGTATGTACAGCTGGTGCTACTCTGGGTGTCCTAAACCATATGGCCATTAAGAGTTGGCTGTCTTCTTATGTCTACAGAACATTGTTTTGCTGTGTATTTGACTTAGAGTAACATGGGCAGTGAAGATATATTTAAGATATAAACAGAGTCCCAAGTTCAACCATGATTGTAGAAACACTGGTCCAGTATTCATTGCATTTCCAGGTGAGCCTTTGTGTTAGCTTTCTAGTTAGGTCTTTTGCAACCCCATCTGATGCAGACAAGAAGTGGAGACATATTATTAGGTCCAGGACTACGGGAGAGCTCATTAGCAGTACCCACTTTTTGACACAACTTCTTAACAGATGCTGGAATTTAGGGTGATCCAAGGAAAGTATAGAGTAATTTAGCTGTTTGCTGATTAATGTTCTGTCCCATTAGGGACAGTTATCTGTCACCAGACAGGATCTAAGAAAAGCAAGAAGCTTTAATAATTTGTTCAGAACCGGTCAAATTGATTATGATATTGCAGGGTTTTAACCTCTGCCTATCTGGCTGTATTAAATTCATTCACTACTCATTATTCAGATTTATGGTCATGTTATAGAAGTATTAGCAAGATTAAGACTGCATGCTTATTGTGACATCCCTCCTCTGGGTCAATAGTCAAGGAGCCACAGTCCTCACCATAGATAGGTATGTTCACTTGGAACAAAAATGGATACACACAGTATTTCCAGATGCAGCTGTCTGCACCAAGCACAATTTCCCTTAAGAGCACTCAGGGAACACACTCCTGTCCTGATGGGTTTCCTTCTCTCTCTCTCTGCAGGCCCCAAATAAGACTCCCCACTAACACAGCTGTAGAGTTGAGTCCTCAGCCGAGTGTTCCAAGCCAAGTCCTCCACCACCCTCTCTGTGAAACCAGTGTTTTGTGTCCCTTCTTCAAGTAGCTGACACACACACTCTTTGAGATTTGACCTTCTCATATATATAAGGGCTACCCTTAAAATGCTATCCTTTGGGAGGGTGGCCTAATGGTTAAGGTGTTTGCCTTACAAACACAAGGTGCAGGGTTTGAGTCTCATAAGGGATAATTGGCTAGGCTTACAATGGCTCGCAAGGGCAGTTAGCTTAGTATGTAACCTAACCTACACACACACACACACACACACACACACACACACACACACACACACACACACACACCTAGGAAAGTCTGGCATGGATTCATCTGCTTTGCCCCCTTCACCCACACTATAAGGTAGTCCTTAACGTCAGTCGTTAAGAAATTCAAGTTGTTATTGAACTGAAGATTTTTAATGTTGGCCAAAAAAGATTATGAGTCTTTGCAGATTTGTTCCTGTTGCCCTACATATTTTTTCAAAATATGGTCTATATACTTTGCACATGCATAGGTGATGCTATTTCTCACACTGACTAAAGCTCTCATAGGTGGATCAGAGACAAACTTATGTATTTTCGGTATGCCGAATAGAATAGGGATCTTGGGAGCTGGCATTTGCAATAAGTTAAAAGAGTCTACATCTATCCTAGCCTCTATAAACATTTCGTCCAATAGTGAACATATTCTCATGTAAGCAATGTTTAACTCGTTTCATGATACTTCAGAGTATACCTCACTATTAAGGACTTTCTCCATTTTTTGCTGGTATTCATGCTTGTCCATTATCACCAAACCCCCACCCTTATCAGGCTGCATCACTCTGACTTCTGTCTGTTGTAACAGCTTGAGGGCCTCTTTCTCCTCATTTGTTATGTTGTAATGGCTACCCTTAATACACTTATGCTGGTTAATATGATTGTACAAATCCAGCTCCCAGACCTGCTGAAATGTAGCTAAAGTGGGGTGTAGGGGCGGGTAATAAGTACTAGCAATGTGAAACATTTTCTTTCCATGATTTTTTCATTACGAAACAAAAATTTTAGGTTCAATTTTCGAATAAATAACTTTAAATCTATAACAGTTTCAGATATTTCAGCTTTTCTGGTTGGTACAAAGGTCTGTCCTGTTGCAAGTAAATCAGCTAAAACATCTACTTCAAGACAAGAGAAGTTAAAAAAATTTAAAGTCACCTTCAGTATTGTGTATTGGTACAAAGGTCTGTCCTTTAATTAAAAATCTTCAGTTCAATAACAACTTGAAATTTTTAACGATTGTCGTTAAGGATCTGTATTCATCAATCCCCCATACAGAGGGTGTTGAGTAGGTAAACCTGTTGCTGCACAGTATAGGGGCATCTGGGCCCGAAATAGGACTAGTGGAGGAATTGTTGGGCATTATTTTGTCGAACAATTTTATAACCTTTAACAGTAGGTATTGCATACAAAATATAGGTGTGGCAATGGGCTCCCCATGTGGGACCAGTTTAGCTAATCTGGTGATGGCGTACTGGGAAAGGGAGTTTGTGAGAAGGCTTCCCCACATTGCAAGGCAGATACATTTTTATGCTTGAGATGAAAACTATGCCACCCAGTTAGTGTCCTACCTTAATAACACAACAGGCTTTTTGAAGTTCACCTATACCTTTAGCACGGGTAGAATAGCTTATTTGAACATTGACTTGAAGAAGGATTTGAAATACAATTGTTATACTGATAGAATATTCAGAAAGGACATTTATTCCAATGTGTTTCTGCACTTTAGTATCTGTCACCCTCTACCCCAGAAACGATCGGTGGTGAAGGGGCAGCTGGTGAGGGCAGCTTGTATGGTTTCAAATGAGGAGGATTTTCTATTAGAGTGTGAGAACCTTGGAGAAATGTTCTACAAGAGAGGATACCCTGAATGACTTGTAAAGGACCTAACTGTGGAAGTGATAAATAAAAGGCAGAGGGGGTTCTACCAACTCATTTTGGGGGTGAACAAGGTAACCCAACCAATTACATTAGAAGGATATGGTAATGTAAGAGATCCAATAGGGCCTTCTGATTTTATTATTTCATATAGCTTGGATGGGTATTCTATAATGAACATTATAAACAAGAATTGGGACCTAATCAGCTCTGACAATGTTTTATTTGGTAAATTACAAGGTCCACCAAGAACAGTTTTCCGAAAAGGAAAAAATCTGAAGAACCTGTTAGAAGGAAACAAGGGAAGAATGCATTATTTTAACACTAAAGGAATGTGTAAATGTCAGATGTGCTGTTATTGCCCATACATTGATACAGGTCAGAATTTCTCTATACGTGGGTTGGAGTATAGTACTAAATGAAAATTAAATTGCAATTCTAAGGGTGCTGTTTATCTAGCTTCATGTAAATTATGTCCTGTGTTTTATATCATTAAAACTGACAGGAAACTCAAGGAGAGGGTTTATGAACATCTTTATGGTATTAGAAAGTGTAAACTGGAAAATGCATTATCTAGACATGTAGGTGAACATCCGAACCATCCATTTGGCTTTAGAGCAATATATAGTATTGTAGAGGATGGGAGAGGTGGTCCAACTGCCCTTGTTTTAGAAAAGCTGGAATTGTCCTGAAAGCTACGAACTCATGCTTGCCATGCACTCGGCTTGAACTAAATCCATTCAATAGCCTGCATATTAAAATTAAAGAGCCTTTTAAGATAATTTACCCATGCATCTATAAATTCACATATGCATTTTAGAGGTACAAAAGAAAATTCTTTAGAATTTTTAAACATGTAAAAGTACCTCTTTACAGTTCAGGTTTCAGTTACATTACCAGGGTGGCTTATTTTTGGTTTAGTGTTGCTTGGCAATAGATTTTAGGAAACATATTTAAGATATTTATTTAAATAAAATGTATTTAAGTAATGTATGTTTTAAGTATATGTGCGTGAGTAGAAGTTATTTATTTTAAACAAAATATACTTAAATAACATATGATGTGAGAGTGTTCAATCTCACCGTTTGTTCTTACACCTGGGTTCGGAGCCGATCCTCGGCTCCGTGTCGGCCGCTTGGCAAAGCTCTGCATCGAGAAGAAGCTCGAGACCAACCTAACTCACACAATCCCCCTCTGCCTTTACCTCAAATCTAGTTTGCCGCTGCAACGTTCGCATCATTTTTGATGAGCTCGGACCACCTCAAAGCTAAGATTATCTTATCTTATATATTTTTTGGATAAAAACTTCTCTTTTACTCTTAGAAAGTTGTTGTGTGTGTGTGAGTAGTGTATCGAGGGTTTCGCGGGTTCGTATATAAATTTATATATTTTTAGAGTTACTTCCCTCGGGGCCTACCCCACCCTTTAACTTTATATACAGGATTTGACTTACAGGATTTGACTTTATCTTCAGATTTGAACTTTATTACTGGATTGGACATTTTGTACTGGCTATTTCACTGTTTTACTTGGATTTGACTATATTTGTAACATGTCTGAAAAAGCTAAATCAGGCTTCAAACGGTGCCAATGTGGACAGAAGATGTCTGTCACAGATAATCATAGTTCCTGCGTCTACTGTCTTGGCCCTCTCCATCTGCAGGAAGACTGCTCCATCTGCCATTCTTTCAGTGGAAGGGTCATGACAGATAGGCACAGGAAACTTATGGATAGGGGCCTTTTGAAGCCTGCATTCCAAGAGGCTCTGGATGCATCGGACCAGACATCTAAATCCTCGAAGGAATCGAAGACATCGGAGCCCATGTCATTGGCTCCGAGCTCTTCATTTAAAGTTCGCTCACCGGTTCCACAGACTTCGGGGCCGAGTGTTAAACTTTTGTCAGTTACCGAGCCTCGAGTCTTGGAACCGGTGATGGAGCTTCCTCCTCCTGTACTTTTGAGGTCGGCTCCGTCTTCGATTCCTTCGACGCGTTCTTCCAGGCCCCTCTCCGACACCGATGTAGACCGCGTGGTGCAGAAATTGATGGAGAATATGGCCTTGTCCAAACTCATCTCTGTCTCCTCCCAGTTGGTGTCGAGACTCGAAGGCCTTCCCTTATCTCCACCTGTTCCTCCTCCGAGGCCTATCCAGTCTTCGGAGCCGGGAGAGGCTGATCTGATTATTGTGGAGCCCTCGGTGCCGGAACCGTCTTTTTCTCGGTCGGCGCCATTCACCTCGACTCCGTCGGACCTAGCACCGGAGTCTCGGAGCCGAAGATCCATCCTTGGATCGGGGACTGCGAGTCGGACCGATGTTTTGGTTTCCGACTCTCCCTCTCGGAGCCTCGGCTCGGATAGACTCGGCTCCGTCCTCGGGGTCGATGCCATCGATGCCTGTCTCGGGGATTCCTCCGATTTCTTCGGAACCTGGGGATACCTCGACTCGGGACCCGGGGGCCTTCGACCTCATGAGGAAGGTGTTGTCTACTCAGACAACCACTTCAGCAGAAACAGCTTCTCCTTCCCATAAAGGTCCGTTATCCTCCTCTGCACCCACGGCTACATCTAAGCGTCGAGCACCAGTGTCTCAGCCACCCCTAGAGGGTGCCCCCTCTTCCTTAGAGGCTTCATCGGATGCCCCCCCCCGAAGAAGTTCCGAGGAAAAGATTGTGTAAGAGGAGACACTTGGATTCTCCACAAGAATCATTGACATCGGACACTGACTTGGATGAGTCAGAAGGGTCCCCAAAATCACCCTCAGAGGATGTCTCCTTTAATGACATCCTGGAGATCCTAAAACAGAGAGATGATTGGCAAGCCCTACCCCCTTCTGAGGATGAGTCAGTCTTGCTGAAGGCATTCGGTGCTCGCCCTTCCTCCTCCTGGGTCACTCCGCCCTTCGATGAATTGATGGAATTGATTGCTCGGAGGGCATGGGAGACACCTGACACGGTGGAGCCAGTCCCTAGAAAGCCTAATAAATATATTTCTGCCCCCCAAGACAAGGCTTATCTAACAAAGGGAGTTACAGTGGACGCTATGGTGGTGGCAGCGGCCACGAAAAAGGAGATGTCTGAATCTTCCTCATCTGTCCATCCGCCTAACAGAGATTCTAGGACTATGGACAGGTATGGGAAGCGCATTTTTAGTTCAGCGGCTTTTTCCATGCGATCCCTGAACTATTTGACCCATTTCACTCGGTTACAGAGGGATCTAATCAAAGAGTTGGGAGATACCCTCCAGGGTACTACAGATGCTGCTGTCTCAGAGAAAGTTACAGCACATCTCAATACCCTTACATCTATTGCAAACTCGTCCATGAGGCTGATCTCATACGCAGCCGAAAGGTCGAGTAGGGCAGTGGCTTCAGCGATTGCTCTTCGTAGACAATCCTGGATGCGCTTATGTTCCTTTGCGGAAGCCTTCAAGTCTTCCTTTACTAACGCCCCATTTGATGGTGCCACTCTCTTTGGCCCAAAAGTAAAGGAGACCCTTACCCGGTGTGAGCAAGAGGGAAAGACTCTGTCTGCTGTCGGAGTCCGTTTTTCCACCCCATCCAGACCGTACCCCAAAGGGCAACGTGGTGGAAAAATGTGGTTTCGAAAACCCCAAGGCTCTTTCCCAGGCACACAGGGTGATGCCCCCTCTAGAGGCAGAGGAGGGGGCAGAGGTGGAAGACGTCACCCTGGCAGCAGAGGGGGTCCGCAAAACCAAGGTGACAGGGATACACTCCCCGGGAAACCTTTCCAGCACTCCTGAGAGGAGGCCCGACTGTCCTGCTCTGGAGGCAGTCAGGGGTCGCTTAGCTTTATACCCTCAGGCCTGGCAAAGTCTTACATCAGACAATTGGGTAAAAAGCATTGTTACCAGAGGTTACAGAATTCCCTTCCTATTGCCCCCAATTCCGCAGAAAAGACTCCCAGATGTACCGCCCCATCTGCGAGGCCCTGCAGCTATAGAAATTTCAAAGCTGCTAGAAAAAGAGTCATCCAACCAGTCCCAGCGGACCAAAGAGGATTCGGAACTTACTCAAGGTTCTTTTAGTTCCAAAAGACAGGGGACTGGAGGCCAATTCTGGACCTAAGCAAACTCAATACCTTCATCAAGAAAGAAAAGTTCCGGATGGTCACGCTTCAATCGATCCTTCCATTCTTACAGAAGGACGACTGGATGTGCTCAATAGATCTAAAGGACGCGTACTACCACATCAAAATGGCCAGGGCATCCAGGGATCACTTGCGCTTCCGGCTGGGAGCCAGTCACTTTCAGTTTCGAGCCCTGCCCTTTGGTCTGACCTCAGCCCCCAGGGTTTTCACCAAATCTATAGCAGTGGTAGCATCTCACTTGAGACGCCTGGCATTCCAGGTGTTTCCGTATCTGGACGACTGGCTCCTTTCTGCCACCACTGAGCGTCGACTGATTCAGGCCAGGGATTACACACTATGACTCTGTGTTCATCTCAGAATTTCCGTAAATTTCAAAAAATCTTTACTACAGCCATCACAGCATATCTCATTCATAGGAGCAGAACTGGATACGCGTTGCTTAATCCTAAGGCTTCCTCCAGAAAGAATAGCCTCCCTACAAAACCATATATCTCTTCTCCTATTATCCAAAAAATCCCCAGCAAAACTGGTTCTGAAGGTTTTGGGTCTCATGGCAGCTTCCCTCATTGCGATACCCTTGGGAAGACTGCACATGAGAGTTCTTCAATGGCTACTGTTTGCACAATGGTCGTTCCAACAGTTACCCCTGACACACGAAATTCACATCACAAACATATGCAAATCGCACCTGGCTTGGTGGCTTCAGACTTGCAATCTTTCCAGCGGAAGACCATTTGTGCTACCCACGCCGACAGCTACGGTGACCACGGACGCTTCCCTGATAGGGTGGGGGGGCATCTTTCAGGGACAGACAGTCCAAGGCGAATGGTCCAATTTGGAGTACAATCTGCACATCAATGTTCTAGAGATGAGGGCAGTGTTTCTAGTGTTGCAACACTTTTCCCCCCTTCTTCCTCTAGGGACCATTGCAGTTCAGTCGGACAACATGTCCGTAGTCTGGTACATAAACAAACAAGGGGGAACCAAGTCTTATCAACTATGCAGAGAGGCCATGAGAATCTGGCAATGGGCGGAGTGTACGGGTCGCTTTCTGATAGCAACGCACATCCCAGGGTTATCCAACGTCATAGCGGACAGGTTGAGCAGAGCCATCCTGTTACCTCACGAGTGGTCCCTCAAACAATCAATTGCGAAGGAAATTTTTCGCAAGTGGGGCCAGCCTTACTGCGATCTGTTTGCGTCTCCAATGAACGCCAAATGCAGAAGCTATTTTGCCCTATTACCCCCTCCAGGGGAAGTCCCCAGGGACGCTCTGGTTCACGATTGGCCCCCGGGTCTCCTGTATGCTTTTCCTCCTGTTCCCCTGATTGCAAAATTTCTACAGAAAGCCAACAACCGGCAAAGGACAATTATCCTCATTGCCCCATTCTGGCCTCGTCAGATTTGGTTTCCCTTTCTTCTGGCACACCGAATTCGGGAACCCTGGATCCTGGACCCGGAGCCGGATCTGCTGACCCACTCGTCAGGGGCTCCCCACCCATCGCTACTCTCACTCAGACTAGCAGCTTGGCTGCTCCGCTTCCCTTCTTAGCCAGGTCTGATCTTCTTTCCCCTGCAGTTCAAAATATTCTGGTGGCTTCTCATAAAGCTTCCACTACAAAGATTTACACTAGTAAATGGAAGCGTTTTGTGCACTGGGCAACTACACAACAATTGGATCCCGTAATAGCTCCTCTTAATAGGGTCTTGGAGTTTTTAACCGAACTGTTCCACCAAGGAGCTTCTCCTGCCACTTGCAATTGGCTGCCATTTCAAACTTTCATGTGGGAGAAAGTGGGGCTCCTATTATGGCTCACAGACTTTGTAAGGCCTTTCTAAAAGGATCTTTCCATATTAGACCACCAGTTAGAAGTCCTACATCACCTTGGAACTTGAACCTTCTTTTATCACAGCTGATGCTACCACCCTTTGAACCAGCCTCTTCCTGTCCTTTGAAATTTTTGTCATGGAAGACCCTCTTTCTGGTGGCTATCACATCGGCCAGACGGGTATCGGAGCTTCAAGCTCTTTCCGTTAAACACCCTTATTTGATCTTTCACCCTGATAGAGTATCTCTTCGCACTAATCCATCCTTTCTTCCCAAAGTTTGCTCCGTTAGTAATATTAATCAGTCCATTGAGCTCCCCACCTTTTTCAAGAACCACTCCAATAAGTTGGAATATATGTTACACAAGTTAGATGTTCATAGACAACTCAGATTTTACTTGGATAGAACAAAGGATCACAGAAAAACAGACCAGCTCTTTATAGCCTTTGCAGACAGCAAGAAGGGTATGGCAGTTACGAAATGAACCCTTTCCAAATGGCTTTCCGATTGTATTATTTTTGTTTATACTGCCTCTGAGCAAACTTTACCTGTCAAGCCCAAAGGGCACTCTACAAGATCAGTATCTACATCCCTGGCTCATGCAGCCCGCCTACCGTTAGACACTATTTGTGCGGCTGCCACTTGGTCTAAACCACATACATTCATTACTCATTACAAAGTAGACAGGATTTCTAGGGACAGGGCAACCTTTGGTTCCACTGTGCTCAGGAACGTTCTCCCGTGAGTTCCTCAGGAACATGGAGCTAGGGACGCTACCCAGGTGCAAGAACAAACGGCGAGATTGAACACTCTCACATATAGAAGTTATGTCCTTACCATAACGTTCCATGTGGAGTGTTCATCTCGCCTTTGTTCTTACATTCCCACCCTCCCACCCACAGGAAGAACGTCCAGTTTAGGTGTCTGGTTTGGTTCTCCTGCTTCTGCCTTGGGCAGTTGTTGTGGCTATATTTCAGCTATGTTTTTTTGTATGAATGTGTTATATTCTCTTCTGTTGACTTCTGGTTTGCTTGCAAACTAGATCTGAGGTAAAGACAGAGGGGGATTGTGGGAGTTAGGTTGGTCTCGAGCTTCTTCTCGATGCAGAGCTTTGCCAAGCGGCCGACACGGAGCCGAGGATCGGCTCCGAACCCAGGTGTAAGAACAAAGGCGAGATGAACACTTCACATGGAACGTTATGGTAAGGACATAACTTCTATTTTTAAGCATGTATATATTAGTAAAAGTTTAACATATATTATATTTAACACAAGTGATATACTATATTTTAATGGTAGTTCTATCTACTGGATTTTAGGACAAAGTGAAATATTAGATTAATTAATGTATTAACTAATCAACATAGTTAACTGGTTGATAGGAAGTTGGGAGTAATACTATCAATGACAAGATTTAAATATAGTGTGATGTAATTTCATGTGATCTGAAGAAGTCTCGTTACAAGCAAGATGAAAAGTGCTTAATGGTAATAAAGTGTCATTGTTCTTATATTTTGATCGTGCTTTAATACTTGTAACACTTGGACTACTTCTGGATTACTTCTGGACTGTTGTGGAGCCTGTCTGTTTTTTGAGATTTGTGCCTGGTTTATTTTTGTTGCTGCTACTTCCGAGTGTGTTGTAGGTCAAATAGAACAGGGTTTGCTGAGTTCTTATACATGAGGCCGAGGTTGCTACTCAGTAGCCTGTATAATACTGAGAAGAGCAAAAAGGTTTTGAGATAATCTGCATATTTTTTATGATTTAAACCCCTTTTTTTAGTGAGAAAGCATTGTAGTCATGCCAGCAATGACGTGTTTGGAGAGGTACATACTAAAAGGGGCATTATACTCAGTGATCAGCCTAATGAGTACCAAGTGCAAAGGAACAATAATGACCATGGATTTGCAAACCATGCCCTTCAAAATAAGCAGTGCAATAAATGACTTCTTTACAATAGTGGACATATGGTGCTCAAAAGACAGTTCGTTGTCAGCATAAGTTCCCAGATATCTAACTAAAGGATCAGTTTTTAAAAGGGGTGTTGTGAATTTGGTAGCTACAAAGGAAGTCATGCTTGCCAAAGAGTACAATTATACATATCTTTGAATTTAGTTTCAGTCCATGTTTGGGGTAGGCCCTCTTGTAGGATGATGTCCTCCAGGGAGTTTTTGATGGTACAAAGTTAGTAGTCATCTGTAAACTTGATCAGCTACAGTCTTTTAACATTAGTTTTGACCTCCTGGAAGTAAATGACAAAGAGTAATGTCCCAAGGACTGAATCCTGGGGCACTCCATTAATGACAGATCATTTAGAGGAAGTGGAATCACCCACCCTTACTTCTTGTGTTCTATTTGTAAGACAAGTTCTTATATATGGGTTAACATTTAGCTGCCTGAGTGTGGGATGGTGTAGAATGCCTTTACAAGGTCCAGATAGGCAGCGTGCACTGCTTTGCTCTTGTCCCTTGCCTCTGTCAGTTTTTTTTAAGAAGGCAACCAGGTTAAATAGGCAGGACCTGCCCTTGACAAATCTGACCTGAGATGGGTGGAGAGTCTGCTAGTTAACTATATCCCAATGTATTAGTTCCATAATGGCTCTGCCCATAGTCTTGCAGATGAAGCTGGCCAGGCATACACAGTGGCAGATTTAGGCGTTGGTGCGCCCTCCCCTTTGTTTTTTATAAGCAGCCATACAGCCTGGTAAAAATGTTTTTAAAATGTTTCGGTTGAAATCAGAAAATATACAGCAAAAGCAGTACACAGTTGAGAACATACCTCATTTGCTCATACATTTTACGATTTCAATCCATAGATAACCCTAAGATCCTGACTGTCTCTTGTAACTGTCTCCCCCATTGTGACTGCAAAAGTACCTGACAGAGAGACCGAGAGAAGCTTGTCTGAACAACAGGTAAAGGAAAAATAAAAGAGAGTACAAGGCACTTTAAAGACAACTACAGGCTACACAACATTCTGCATTGTGCGTGAATTAACCATAACTTTTACTCGTGTTATATGAAAACACATTACTGCATTTTGAAGTCCCACTTTTTGTAAGTTTGGTTGCCCTATTTAATGCGGTAGCAGTATTCTCATGGCTGTTTCCAAGTATGTTCACACCTATTGCCAAATGGATTTGATACAGTTATTTATTTCTTCCCATAGCTGTTTGCCTTGGAAATATTCCCTCCCTATGGCATTTTGTCCATTTGTTTAAACACTGGAGTAAAAGAACTGGGAATGGGAAAACAAGGAGAGTTGTAGCAGATTGGAAGATCTTTTTTTATTCCTCTTCAAATTGTAAGTAATTAAGTATACAGAATGTGTGAGTTTTAAAGTGAGATATGGTGCAAGTGGAACGTGAGCAAAACTGTAATTTAGTTGTAAGGGACAACAGAAAAGAAATAACTTTGGCAGGAATACAATCAGGTGGGAGTGCGTGTTTGAAATTGCATTTTTGATTTCTGTTTTCATTTAACCTGCACAGCTTATCTCTCTGGTATCCACCTGATATTATACTGAGAGTTATTGCAACAGCTTGAATTTGTGATAATGTGTATTGTTGTAGAGAACAGTAAGTGCCTACTTCCCAACACGGAGGACATTTTTGTGTAGTTTGTGCCTATATCTTTTGTCAGTAGTACACTTGCATAATGACTTTTTCTGTACTGCCTGATGACAGGACCAGGAATGCTTGCATGCAGATGGGTGGCTGTATTCTGAGAAAGTCTGTCAATAAAGGCCTTAACTTCTGCATTTTTTTATAATATCTTCTTTCTATCGATCAATCTTCTTTCTCTTAGTGTCTGCCCACTTTTATATTGCCATATGGTCCCAATACACACACACACACACACTCAGCTATCTATAGAAAATAGACTGCTATATTTATTGGTATAATGGAACCACAAAAGCCTTTTAAATTTTATTTTATTTCACTTTATTTTTCAGGCCAATTATGGAAGAGTGTGTTCCTATAAGTCTACAGAGTAATGAGTCTTAATGGCCAATGTCCACAAAAATTTATTAGAAAGGGTTCAGTCCTGGGTCCTCTCCTGTTTGGTATCTACTTCTGTGAAGTACAGGCTAACACAGAAGGTCTTTGGCTAACGAAGTTCGCAGATGACTGCAAACTAGGAGCCATAATCGAAACTCCTAATGATGTGGACATCCTACAATAGGGCCTCACTGAGACAGATGCCTGGTGTCAAAGCCATGGCCTCAAGCTCAATGCTAAAAAGTGCATTGTCATCCCCTTTGGTAAAAACTCTGTACCCATGAACTACAACATAGGCGGTAGTATACTTAACACCGAAAGTGTGATAAGAGACCTTGGGTAACAGGTGGACAGTAGTCTCTCCTTTGATAATCACATCGCCACAGTAGTCAGGAAATCCTTCTATGTGGCACACCTCATTACAAAAGGTTTCTCATCCAGAAAAAAAGAGGTCATTGTTCCCCTCTACTCATCACTCATTAGACCCATTATAGAGTACAACGCCCCTTTTGGTATGTACCTCACAAGACATCTACAACAGCTGGAAAGGCCACAGAAATACCTCACAAAGAGGATTACCGGCCTCAAACAGATGCCTTACGCAGACCGTCTCAAAAAACTCCAGCTTTACTCCATCGGATATCGCCTACTCAGAGGTGATTTCTGCCTAACATACAAAGCTATGTCAAACCCAGAGCGGTTGGACATGCTCCACTTAAAGAAATCCCAATCCCTCCAAGCTACACGCTCAAGGGACCTAAACCTTGTCACCACAATAAACAGAACATGCCGGAGGGATAGATTCCTGTCCCAGAGACTTCCCATAATCTGGAATAAACTACCTATCTATATCAAACAAAGCTCCTCATTAGCACTCTTCAAGAAAAAAACACCGGAAAGCTCACCAGGATCTCAGTAGCTCGAGCGAGCAATGTCAAGAGCTAACTACACCCTTTGTGTAGGATAATGACAATAGTAACCGAAGTGCAGTGAGTGTACCAAACAGGTGTTCACCTCCAACCAGGTTGTTAATGATCCACTCTAAGTTCTCTTTTAAAAACACAGGTATTCACCTCCAACCAGTTGTTAATAATCCACTCTTCGTTCTTGTTTAAAAACACAGGTTTATTACGATCCCAGCCAAAAGGCACAGTTGACACAGTTAACACAGTTGAACAATCACAGGTTAAGCGCTTTCATCCCCAACAGGTAGACTTCTTCAGATGTCTGAAGAAGTCTTGTCAATGTCTTGACATTGCTCGCTCGAGCTACTGAGATCCTGGTGAGCTTTCCGGTGTTTTGGTCGTGTATTTTAACTCTTCAAGAAAAATCTTGATGATTGGATGGGAAATAGGAAATTCACCCTGGGGATCACCTCTGTGGCTCTGCTTGACAGTGGCACAGGAAAATAATTTTCTTGGGTGGCAAAAGCCAGGGTACCTTTTTGGTTGGGCTTGTATAGGCCCCAGGGCCGATAGCCTAGTACCTACCTATGAAACTATGATAGTACTCAGCTTTGAAAAATGTCTAGACAGTTTAAGTAAAAGTTCACATTGAAAATATTGCTATGTTGTGATGGATTATCTTATTACAAAATTTGGACTGGATAACAGTTTTTCCATGTTTACCCCTTGACATGGCAGCTGAATCTGTGCTGCGCAGATTAGTACATTTACTTATTTGTCACGCGAACCCATGATGTGTCTCATACCAAACAAATAATATTTAGCTGCTTTCCATTCAAAGGTATACTTGAATTGAACTGTTTTTTCTCCTTTGTAGAAATACACACTGCTTGATTCCTTGTACCTTCTCTTGCCTTGTTAGGCAGGGTGACCAACACACACACACACACACACACACACACACACACACACACACACACAAAACTTATCAACCCAGTTAATCCCTCTGTTTTTCTAAGTAAAACAAAGCCCCATTTAGTGAATTAACAAGTCCGCAATATGTGCTTGCTTATCTGGATAATATTTCATACAGTTATAAGGTAATTCTGTATTATGCAATATTTCCAAAACTTTCCTTTACCAGTGTCTGTTCAAAGACTAAACAAGTACGCAGTATGTGCTTGCTTCCTTATCCAGATTAATATTCATGCGGCCAAAAAACAAATTACAATGTTTATTCGTGACTATTGTTTGACCTCAACCTGCTGCTGGGTGTTGGGCGGGGTTTGGGTGGTGTTTGCTACTGCGCATTCAGTGAGCCAGTATAGTACAACATTGCCCAAAAAAGGGAGCACAAAGTTAATTCAGAAGTGGGAAACTGAGGTTGACTGTAGGATTCTGGGATGTTTTGGCTAAATCTGGGGTAGCTGAAAAAATGAAAAGTACTAGGAAGTCATAAGGAAAGTCATTACAGTTAGTACAGAAAGCCGTAAATGTATCTCGCAGGCTGGGAAAATAATTTTAACAGTAGTAATATGTCATTTAACACATCAGTGTTCTGTACATCATGTTTTACCTGTGTTAACAGAGAGGTTATTGGATTTAATTAACTTGGGGTTATCATAATGGTTAAGTTGTTTACTTCACAAACACAAGATACAGGATTTGAGTCTCATCTCTAAAGGAAAACTGGATAAGCTTAAAATGCCCCACAAAGACAGATAGACTAAGATCAGAGGAGATTACTAGTCTAATGGCCCTAGGGCCCTTACAAGCCTAGCCAAGCTCTAGCCTTATTTCCATGATCACCACCTGTGTCCTCTGTCCAAGAGGGGCACAGGTGGAACCCTGGGGTGAATTTACGGTTACACATCCAGTAGCCCAGATTGTGTCTGAAGAGGGCCAATGAGGTGCTCTGTTTGACATGAAATGGAAGTCTGTTCCAAAGATGTGATAACCTCTGGGAGACAAATCTGTCCCTCCAGCAGGTTCTGTTAATGTCATATACCAGGTTAAAGTCTTAGTAACCCGTGTACCATTTGACTTGCAGATATGCCGCATTTCCAATAAAGCAGGGTCAGAGATTGCTTTATATGCAAAGCTGAGATAATCTCTGAGTCTGTATGAAACAGAATAAAGTGCCAGTGATTTCAGATGATCCAATAGGACAGATGCTGAAGACCTTGTATTTTCCTTGTGAGGAACTTTTGTGGTCTCTCCATTTGCTGCAGATGCTTAGAAAGGTACATACCAAAAGGGGTGTTGTACTCAATTATTGGCCTGATGAGGGAAGAGTACAGGGAGGTTATACATTCTTTTTTTCTGGAGACAATGCCCTTACTTATGTGATAAGCAGTATAGAATGCCCTTCTTACCACTGTGGAGACATGGTGATCAAAGGTAAGGTCTCTCACCACTGAGTGCATACTTAGTGTTGCTATTGATGTGGTAGTTAGCAAGAATATTGCTCTTACCGAAAGTTATGATAATACGTTGTTTTTGCATTGAGTTTATGGCCATGACTTTGGCACCAGCCATTTTTTTTTTAAGACCCTCTTGTAGGACGTTGACATCATTTGGTGATTCTATGACCGCTCCCAGTTTGCAGTCATCAGCAAATTTTCTCAGCCACAGACCTTTAGTTTTTCCTTGTGCTTCAAAGAAATACATTCCAAACATTAGAGGTACCAGGACTGATCCCTGTGGAACACCACTGGTTACAGGTCTGCTGCTGGAGGTGGATTCCCCTATTTTGACTGTGTGTGTACTATCAGTGAGCCATTTAGTGACCCATCTAACAATATAAGGCTTGACATCTAGCTGGGTGAGTTTATCAATGATGTGTCAAAAGCCTTGGCTAAGTTTAGGTGGGCTGTGTGCACAAATTTCCCCTTGTCCAGGGCCTTGGTGATTATCTCGAAGACGTCCACCAGGTTTAACAGGCATGATTTCCCTTTGACAAATCCAAACTGAATAGGGACAAGTGCTTGAGGATTATCTATATCTTTGTTGATAAGGTCCATAATGATTCGCTTCATGGCCTTGCAGATAAGGGTAGTCAGGCTAATTAGGTCTATAGTTCACAGGGTCAGGGGAGGCACCACTTTTGTGCAAGGGAGTAATGGTGGCTATTTTCCATTCAGATGGGATGAAGTTGGTGCTTAGACTATGATTGAAAATAGTACCCAGTGGTGTTGCTAATTCTTGTTGGAGCCCATGTAGGACACAGCCTGGGATGTTATCAGGTCCCATAAATGCTGTGTTTATGGCTTTAGAGAGGGCATTTATGACCTGCTCTTTTGAGATGCAAGGTAGAGGACAGGTGGTAGGGATGTCATGGAGTACGTGTGGTGGAGACAGGAGAGGGACGTTTTCACAGAACCTGTCAGCCAACAGGTTAGTTATGTCCACAGGCTCAGTATACGTGGTATCATTAACTAACAGTTTGGCAAAAATCTGGACCTTTCCTTTTAGGTTACGTATGTAACTAAAGAACGCCTTATGGTTGTCCTTAGTTGAGGAAGCTAATTTGGATTCATAATTTGCTTTGGAGGACTTTGCAAGAAGTCTTATTTGCTTGTTTAAGCTGAGGAGAGAGTGTTTCTAGTTTAGGGCTCAGTCCCTCTTACTCTTGGACAGCAATTTCTTCCTCTCATTATAAAGCCTGTTAATGGCAATTGTCTACCAGGTGCATTTGTTCTTCCTTGAGGAGCTTGTTTTGGTCCTATCAGGTATGGCTGAGTCAATGCAGTTATACAGATGTTTCTATAAATCATTGGTGTAGAACTCTGCATACCTGACAGTTCTATCTGAGGGGGAATTTGCAGTGAAGCTATTTATACCATCCTATAAGGGGTTATAATCTGCTCTGGAGCAATTTTTTTAGTTTAGTTGCTGGTAGATGAGGATCAGGTGGAATAGTTACTTTGAATGAGACTGATGAACCTATGCTGTATACAATAAGGTTGTTTAACTGTCACGTTATGTTAAAATATGTTCCTGAACCTTGAAGTCCCACTTTCCTTAAGTTTTTCAGTTGCTGTACTTACAAATGCGGTAGTGCTATTCTTGCGGTTATTTCCAAGTTTGGTCGCACCTATTGCCAAATGAATTCAATACATTTATTTACTTTCTCCATAGCTGTTTGTCCTGGAAATACTCCCTCCCTATTAAATGTACAGTTCAACCTGTTCAACCTTCCAGCCCAAATAAATCCCCATGATAAAGACCTAGGAACTAACTTTTTGCTACCATTTCAAGTTGCTCCTGGAGTTTCTCTAGATAGTAGCAGGTAAGTTTTTTTTTTTTATTCCTGGCAGGGTCAAACCAGGTGTGGGTAACAAAGGGTCTAGGTCTTTTTGTGGATTAAATGACTGGTCATAGTTTGTTGTCTAATATTATTATGTTGGCATTGCAAGACTAAAGTGCAGTTGTACATAAGCTGGAATACAAGTTTCAACTGCTGATTTTGTGCAGCGAAACTACACTAGTGTAACCAGAATTGTTATTACTTATTTTTATCATGATAGATGCTCTAGGTAGGCAGCTGGTATAGGGGATCTTTGTGGATGAAATTTTGGATTCTATTTGTTGTTGTAATTCTGCCTTTACCAAACTAATGTGTACTCGGATGAAGAAAGATGCAAGTCAAGCTGTGATTACTGTTGATGTGAACAATACATCAGTGTTACCAGTATTTATTTCTTGTTTTAATAGGCTGGGTCAATCCAGATATTGTGGATAGCAATGTGTATGGAGGCTATCTGCAGATGAAAAATTGGCCCTGTTGCTTGCTCTTGTAATTATTATGTTGCAGTACTAATGTGCATTTGGGCAAAGCAAGATGGAATACAGACTGAGACAAAAATACATTAGTGCAACCAAATGTTTTGTTTATTCTACAGGATCAAACCAGATAATGTGGGTAGACGATGCATTTAGGAGCTTTCTTCGGATGAAATGACCAGCTCTGCTGTCTGCTCTTCTAATTCTTATTTTGGAAGACTAATGTATATTTGGATGAAGCAAGTTAGAGTACAAGCTGTGATTACTGTTTCTGTGAAACAAAAAAAAAAAAAACACATCGATGTAATATATATTTTTTATCTCAACAGTCAATAAAAATAAACAAAGTTTGTTTTTTATCCAGTAGGGCCAAACCAGATAGTGTGGGTAGGCAATGGGTATGGGGACTGTTTATTGGTGAAATTATTGGCCCTAGCTATTTGCTGTTGTAATTCTGGGTTTGCAAAATTAATATGTATTTGGGTGACGCAAGCAGGAATACGCGTTGTTATTACTGGCCTGTAAAATAACATACCTTATTGCATTTTTTTATGTCATGGTTATGAGGGCTGTTTATGATTGAAATTATTATCTCTGCTGTTTCGTTGCTGTAATTCTAGCTTTGCAAGACTAAGATGTACTTGTGTAAAGTATGATGGAATACAAATAGTGACTATTGTTATATGAACTACATTAACACAACCATTCATTTTTTTTTTTTTTTTTTAAACCTGGCAGGGTCAAACCAAACATTGGGGTAGACAGTGAGTATAGGTGCTGTCTATGAATTAAATAGCTGACCCATTCTTTGCTGTTGTAATTCTAACTTTGCAGGTCTAATGTCTATTTGGGTAAACACGCTTGAATACAAGGGTCTACTTTAGATCAACGAAGGTTCAAAATGTCGAACACTTACATGATCAGAAATGCAGGAAGTTGATGTTTGTTTTTTGGATTGCAGTACAGTGAAGATTGGAATATTTGCCCTTTCCTCACTGTGGTGCGATCTTGGAGATGGAATATATATTTAACAGGGGTTGTGGGGGCCGCAGCCCCCCACAATAGCTATTTAGATTTCCTGCATTTCTGCTCATGTGAGCATTCGAGATTTTGAAATTTTGTCTATTTAATACAGACCCGAATACAAGCTGAGATTACATTACTACTTTTTTGTTTTGCAAAAACAGTAACAATTATTTTTTTATCCTAGAATGCCCAAACTAGATATTGTAGATAGGCAGTGGGCATTGAGGCTGTATGTCAATGAAATGACTAACCCAATGTTTATTTTTTGTAATTTTGGCTTTGAAAAACGAATGTGTATTTGGGTGAAGCAAGCTAGAAGATACACTGTGGCTACTTTTTCTTTGCAACAATAACACATTAATGAAACTATTATTATTTTTAATCCTGTCAGGGTCAAAGTAGATACCTTAGGTAGAATATAGGCATGAAGTTGTTTTGTGGATGAAATGATTGCCCCTTGTGTTTTGTTGTTTTAATTCCAGCTTTGAAGGAGTAAAGTATATTTGGATAAAGCAAGCGGGAGTACAAGCTATCACTACTGTTTGTGATAAATACAATAGTGTAACTAGACACTGTGGGTAGGCAATGAGTGTGGTGACTTTCCATGGATTAAATGACTGGCCTCTGCTGTTTGATGTAGTTGTAATTCTAACTTTGAAGGACTGAGATGTATTTGAGTGAAACAAGCTGGAAGACAAGTAGTGATTACTGTTTCTGTGAAACAGAATTTACATTAATTCAATTATTTTTTATACTGAAAGGGTCAAACCAGATACTTCGGGTAGACAATGGGTAAGGGGGCTGTTTGTTGATAAAAATGATTGGCCTTGAACTGTTAGAAGACATGTTTGCCTTCTGCTGAGGAAAGCATTTTGTGTTATTGAGTAACCTACAGGTGGGTGAAAATTAGTCTTGAGCCTTAGTTGCCTGAGATTCTACCTGCTGACAATTAGAGTTCCTCCATAGGGAATCACTGTCTGTGAGTTCTGCTGGCAGGGGATTTCATCCTTCTTTGAGTTAGAGCGACACTGGAGTAGGTATATATAACTTCGGGGGTATAGGGTTTTTGCCCCCCCCCCCACATCATGGGGTGCAGAGGGGCTTACCCCCTGGAAAAAACGTTTAAAAAAGTGTTTTCTTTGGCTGTTTTTTTGGCCTTTTTTGGCAAATACATTTTAGGGATTCCAATACTCAGTGCGTTCAGTTTTGTCCTATGAAAGTGTAAGTGTTATTTTTTTGCACAAGTTAAATAGACTTTTTCACTGATTCAGCCCAAAGTATGTGCTTCTGGTTTATATTTGATATTGCATTACATTAAAGTAGGTATTGTGATACATTTATCTGTGATATTTTACAGTGATTGCATTTGTTTTCATAATAGCATATGACTGAACTAAGATACAATATTCATAGATTCATACACTGTTACTAGTCTAATGACCTGGGGGCCTTTCTAAGCCTAGCTAAGTTTTCCCAAAAGAATAATGATGTCCTGCATCCAAATAGGATACTGAGGGCCAGGCATTTATAAGCTACCTCTGTCCATAAGGGACATGGGTGCCAGGCCTGGTGTAAATTTCCTATTCCCCATCCACTGGTCTAGGCTGTGCTTAAACTAGGTAACAGACTAATTTGGCTTCACATAGATTTCTGTTTAAGTCACATACACAATTCAGGTCCCTAGACCTTGTATTTGTGGTACTATTTGACTTACGAATATGCATGAGATTCATAAGTGCGGAATTTGCAGATGCCTTGTAAGCCAGGCATAGTTCACCACTCAGTAATCTATGGGGACTGAGTAGAGGGAAAAGGCATTAAGGTACTCTGTGTTTAGTTATTCACTGGCTTTGCAGAAATTTTTATTTACGTACAAAATTGCTTGCATTTGCTATGGTACTTGCCGGAGTGATATTGCCTTCAATGGGACTATTTGGTAGGCTATCATAATGCTTATGCAAAGTATGCCATTATGGGCAGAGTCTGTGACTTGCCATGAATAACCAAGTCTCACCTGGTAATGCCTTGAAATAGCTGGTACCATCTGTAAATTTGCTCTGTGTTGGGCAGGAGGCACTTACCTCCACTACCACAGCCACAACACAATGATGTGCAACAGAATATATATTTATAGTAGCTGGAAATGAAAAAGTTCCAAGTTATCTTCTCAAATGAGTGTGGAGGTGAGATTTTTTTTTAAAACACTTCTGCCTTTAGTACCTAGTTCTAACATGGTAGGCCTGTATGATTGATAAGCATTGAAGCCCTCCACTGATGCAGTGCTATCACTGGCCTTGAACCAAGTGTTTGTGACAATGCATACATCTACATTTTCAGGGTTAAGAGTGTTTGTAGGGTGTGGATTTTTTATTTATGTTGGAAGTTTTGGAAGACTGGCTTTGCCTAAAAAAGACACAGTGGGATGGACATTTAGCTAATACATGGAAGCCTTGGAGAGATGTGCAGGCCATCCCTGACAAAGCAGTTTGGGCTGTATGCCATCTTTTCTCAGCTGATATATATTGTACCTCCTTAGAATGACACCACCACCTAAGCCAATTACTGAAGTCAGATATCTTTGGATTGTACTGTTGCATTATTCTTGCTTGTGGTGGTGGTAGAACATTGCTCAAGGCTAGGTTCATACCTGCCTGAGCCATATATTCCAGGAGTGTCATCATGTATCTCTTTATATACTCTAGGGAGGCATGTCTCAAGTCACTTACACCCACATGTACAGTGAATGTGTTGTATGTGTACTTATAGTGCAGATAATTGAACTCTTGTGTGATGTGGCAAATCCCTCCACCTGATAATTGAGTGTGACACTGTCTTTGCAGACCCTGGTGAGTGGTGCATTGTTGTGTCTCACTATGGAGTCACTTATGACGAGGATATTAATAAGGTTTGGAGGTGTGTCTTATGGGCTTTTGGACTGAGTCTGTGTGATTCATAGATGTGTTTCATGGTGGATGCTGCCTTGTTGTGAGTTTGTCAGGTTGCTGATGGTACTTATTTTTGAGTTACATTTAGGAGGCCTCTTAGATTTAGGTAGGTTGCTTCTAAGAGCCTCAGCATATGTAGGTTTTTGTGTTTGGTTTGAGGTGTCTGATACTGGTCTAATATGGTGATATCTGGTGCTGACAACTTTATTTGTAGTGGCTTTGTGTGCGAGCTTGGCCTCCAGTAACATTATATAACTATATCTTTCACAGTTTGTTTCAAATTGTTTAAGTAGTAAGTGGTTGTTAGTGAACATGAGACAATTGATACATTGCCTCAGGATGCCAATTTCATCCAAGATGGCTACAGAGACAGTTGGAAAATTCAGATCTTTGGTTCCATCTGCTTACTGCTGTTGGGCTGGAAGGGATGTAATTCTTAGAAAATTAACAAACATTATGCATTGAAGATGAACAATACATGTCTACACATAAAGATCAGTGAGCCACATTGCACAACTACTAACTGTTAAGTATGCTCAGAATTTCTGGAGTAGGTTATACAGGAAAAGCTGTGAGTCTAAGTGTCTTTGTTTATACAGTGCATGGTTAAAACAACTGAGTGAAAAGCTGTACCTTGCACATGCAGGCAGCTTATAATAGCAGAGAAATACAAAAAAAATCAAATAAGCCCACTGGTCAATATCAAAACATCAAACTTCAATGTTATACAAGTAACCAGAGGCCTAGAAATGGCTTATATCAGGTGTCTATTTTCATCTGATGGGTTGTCAGATCCAACTGGATCCTACTTCTGCTCCTTTTACCAAAGTATTGGATATGAGAGGTCTGATTCCTCCCCTACCCACAAGTCCCTCCATCTAACTGATTTACCTCAAATCTTGTTTGTTTCACCAGATGTGTTCTCCACATGCTCCAAGTGTTTACAATAAGTGCAAGCAAAAATTTATTTTCTTCTCCTCCCTTCCCTTATAGTATTGTTACATAGAGTTAGGATTAAGTTAGTTTTTAGGGTTAACGTAGGTAGTTTTGCAATTTATATCTTTGCATAAGTGTATTACCTTTGTAGAAATTTCTAGTGGGGTTATTTAACTTTCAACTTATCATATAGTCATAGTTAATAGTCTTTCTAACTTAGGATAAGTAATTTTTTTCTTCTGTTAATTGATAGATACTGGGCCAGATTCACGAAGGCTTGCACGGAGTCTAAGAGTAGAGTAAGACTCCATGCAGCCAACATGTCTGCCGAGTGATCCAGGAAGAGCCGGTAGGGGCATGTAACAGAGCTCCTTAAACTAGTCCTACACGGACAGGGCTTGGATATACAAATTACCTCAATTGCAGGTGAAAGCTATGCAAATGAGGTAAATTTGCGATCCAGGAAACCCGAACCTGTCCTAGTAGGAGTAGTGTTATTTGCAGAAATGTACTCAGTTGATAACTGAGTACGGTTCTGCAAATAGCAAAACGAGCCGTGACAGCTGCAAAAAAAACCATGCATTTACAGGAGGAAGCATGCCAATGGCCAAAAATACGGCCATTGGCAATGGGAAGTGATTCAAAATAGAAATAAAATAACTTTTTTTTTTCATCCTGATCACCAGGGTTTAACCGTAGCGCAGTGCCGCGCAAACACGATGTGCCTTAAAAACCAGAAAATTAATAATTAAGATCCACAAATGTGGATTTTATAGCTAAAATGAATTTACAATGCAAGTGAATGGCAGGCTGAAGACAACATGGCCACCGAGTAGAGGTTGTTAAGGGGGGAAGCTCAGTCTAAGAGATGTAATCAAGCATTAACGGCAATCCTATGCAAATGAGTTAGGATAGTGAATCGCAAGTTTACATAGGAAGTGAGCACAGTCAGTGGAGTGTAGGAGTAAGATAAGGGGAGTAACAGAGTAGAAGATAGGTGACATCACGAGGGGGGTATGTATGAAAGGAGTGAAGCTCACTGGAGCAAAGTGTCATGTGTCAGCCGACAATTACATATTATTGAAAGAGGTGTGTCGACAGGTAGGCCAGGTAAAGTCAAGAAATGGAAGGTGTATGCCGTGGATAACACCAACGTTTCTTGCTGAGCGTGCATGCATGCCAGTAAACCTGAGTAAGACAGTGCGCGCGCGTAAGCTTGAGTAAGCATACGTAAGGCTGTGTAAACAGTTGTGAGCATGTTTGCGCTGGTGTAAGCGCGTGTTAACAAGAATAAGCAGGTTTTTGTCCATGTAAACATGTGTGCGCGAGTGTTAGCTGCTGTGCGCATGTTTGCGCTTGTGTGCGTGGCGCTCCCCCCTGAGGAAACAGAAAGGAAAAAGGAAGCACACCAAATAGTAGGGAAGTTACCAGGGAGTACTAGCAGAGCTAGCAGGTAAAAAACAATCAGAATCAGGCAATTACCCAGGCAGAACACTAGCCCAGCCCAGCCCAGCACTTAAAATACTGCAAACAACAGCTCATTATGTTTCTCTCAAGAGACACTGCAACACTACAGTAAGCTAATAGCAGTGAAAACTGAAAAAGCTGTACTGACGCAAAAAATGTTAGGGGCTGCCATTGCTGTTATAAGGTGACATATGCAACATGCTAAGGGTGGTGATGATGCAAATGCTGCTGGACAACCCATAGTGAGGAGACAGAGAAGAGTGTACAGGCCCAGGGTAACCTACCAGGGGCTACATGAGCTGGAGATAGTGGAGCGCTATAGAGTGGACAGAGACCTCTTGCAGCAAACTGTTGAGCTGTGCAGGCCACGCCTCACACACAGAACCAACAGAGGGGAACCCATCCAGTGGAAACTAAGGTATGTGTTTGCCTAAGAATATTAGCAACAAGTACCTTCCAGAGACCAACTGGTGATATGATGGGAATATCACAGGCATCAGCATCCAGGGTACTGCACCAGTTCCTGGATGCCATGTCAGTGATCATGTATACTTCCCCAATTCCCATGAGGTATTGGCCAGCAATATGCATCTCTTCCAGCAAATAGCGGAATACCCTGACGTAGTGGGTGCAATAGACTGCACGCACATATGCATCAAAGCATCAGCCGGTGAGCGGGGTAGAGTCTACTTCAACCGCAAGGGCTTCCCCTCCATCAACTGCCATGTCATGTGTGATGCCCAAGGCATAATACTGAATGTGTGTGCTGGCTGCCCTGGAAGCTACCATGATTCCCATATCTGGCATCTGACGCAGCTGTACCAGACATTTGCCAATGGGGACATCCCACATGGACACCTAGTGGGGGATGCTGGCTATGCACTGGAGCCGTGGCTGATGACACCCATCAGAAATGCACACACACCTGAACAGGAATGCCATAATGAGGCACACGCACAAACACGAAATGTAATTGAGCGTGTGTTTGGGCTGCTCAAGTCATGGTTCCGGTGCCTGGACACATCTGGTGGAGCCTTGCAGTACTCACCAACTACATGTACCCAAATTGTCATGGTATGTGCTATGCTACATAATATGATCCTGTGAAAACAGCTGCAGCAGGACCAGCATAGGCCTGGGCCAAACAGCCCCCCACCATTGCCAGGGCCATCACAGGCAGAGCGTGACTTGGAGGAGGAACAACCCGAGCCTGCCCCAGTAGGCAGAAGGAGGCATGCCCAGTATGCTTTGGCCTTGGCAAAGAGGCAATGCATAGCACATACACTGGCTCAGTAGGAACTCTGGAAATGATACCTCTCTCTGACCCACACATATAGTAAAAGAGATGCCTACGTTGACACTACCTGCAGTCAAACATGTATAGGGAGTGTAGTATGTGCATCCGACATAGGAAGCCCTGCATCAACACCTGAGGCATGATTGCTATGTGTTAAGCAATATAAAGCAGTGCTAAACAGCATTTACCACTATGTAGTATATGTAAACCAAATTGCACACACCAACTAGTACAAATGTGGTCAATGTTGAGTAACATTGGCCAATGTCCAGCAATGATGGTTAATACTGAGCAATGTTGGACAAGCTGGCTCTAAGTAGGGCATAGCTGAACAAAAGCCAACATGCTCATAGTTGCTCTACTGGCCCTTAAGCAGTATGGTCTGCTCAGTATGAAAATATAAGCGGTGATGGTCCTCGAACCCAGGATACTGTGCATTATAGTCATAGTACTGAACCACTAAACCGTGACAATATTGCAGTGGTTAACCTGTATGAAGAAATGTTGATAAGTCTATGCAAAGTATTCCATGGAAACCCTGCAGGCACAGCATAATCCCTGTTGAGTTATGACACAAAGGTGAGTCCTGCAGTAAGAATAGAACCTGACATTCAACACACACACAGTAAAATGTTAATATTGGACATGTACACATACATCAACAAATGTAGTGGACCTCAGACAGCAACATACAGAAAGGTCACAGTGGGCATGCTCACACACTTGAATACATGAGACAAATGTCAGGCAACAGAACACTGACAGTCTGAACTGGGCATGCTCACACACTTAGGCCATGTTGGAGTACAGCAGTGGGCCACACATATCAGGCAGTTGCATGTGTTAACCCAGGAACCTCTCACTATCCAGCAATCTGCCCTGTGCACACACTTATATGACAACAGACATGTATATAATATAGTGGAACCCTGACATAATCAAATATGTTCCGCAGATACCTAAGCGGTTCATAGAAAGTGGGAAAGCAAAGATGATAAAAACCTGCAAACAGTATCAGCAATAAACATTGTGCATCATGAACATTGTCATAGGTTCAGCGGTTGATACTAGGCTATCTGCCCTAGGGCATGTTCAAGCATAGCCAGAGTGTGTTTGGCTGCTGCAACCCAGTCAAATCAGAACACTATGCCCATGAATAGTAGGTCACACAAGATAGCCCATTTACGTTTAGTGTATTGTGCCTCTGTCTAGCAGGGACCTAGAAGATATCCCATGGGTACACATACGATCACCCATCCACTTGACAAGATGTCACCTGTAGGTGGTCAGTGGGTGGCTCTGCTTATGTAAAACTGGGACTACACTCTGCAGTGAGTGGAGCCTTATGGATAATAATCTGTCCCCCCAGCATGTCCTATCAACATCTGTGCTGAGGTATTTGTCCCTGGAGTGTGTAGCTCCAAGGGGGTTGGATATTCTGAGGTGGAGCATGTCCATTAATTCTGGGTCAGATATTGCCTTAAACTACAGGCACACAACACATCCGTGTAGGTGGTAAGTGACTGAGTAGAGCTGGAGTTACTGTATCTGAACTGTGCAGGGCATCTGTGTGAGTCCCTACATCTGCTTGATGAGTAACATTTGTAGCCATTACAGTTGCTGCAGGTGTTGGGTAAGGTACAACCCAAATGTGGCATAGTAAACAAGCATGGTTGTGATGAGTATAGGGGCACAATGACCACACGTGATCAACATGTGAAACCATGTGGGATATGGTGGGCTATGTAGAAGTACTGTCTAACCACTTTGGCAATATGATTGTCAAAGGTGAGAGTACGAACAGGTCATGTCCCCAAACCCGTAATAACTACTACCGTATGTAATGGATTACTACCTATGTGGTAATGAAAACAAAGGTACAGGCGTCCAAGCTAGTGAGAGACCGAAAGTTGTAAAAATGACTTCCACTTTCCACTTAACGCAGTTTATTGGTATGAAAATACAGCGTTTTTGCTACTGAAAGTTTATAAGTCTTACCTATGTGGTAATGTGTGGGCATGTTGTCATTCTCAAAGGGGATGACTATGCAACTAATGGCATGTAGCCGTAGGCCATGGCTCATGCACCAGTCATCCTATCTCTGTGAGACCCTGTATGAGTATGCATGTGCCAGCTGGAGAGTTGATTATGGCACCCAGTTTGCAGTCATCTGTGAGCATAGGCAGCCATATCCCTCCTGTGATAGCCTGTACATCACACAAATGTATACTGAACAAGAGTGGTCCCAGGACTGAGCCTTGTGGGATGCCATGTGTAACTGGTGTATAGTCAGACATGGCACCTGCAACACTGAGCATGTGGGTGCTATCCCTGATCCAGGTAGCAAACCATCGTGTGAGATATGTGTCGATATTGATGCCGGTGAGCCTATGCATAATGGCCGTGTGGGGTATTGTGTTGAAGGGTTGTGCAAGGTCCAGGCAGGCTGTGTGGACAACCATCCCAACACTGATGGACCTGGTAACTGTTTAAATAATACAAACAGGTCCAACAGGCAAGATCTGCCCACAACAATGCTGTAATGTGTAGGACCCAGTGTCTGTAGGTTTCCCATGTCTATGTGCATGAGTCCCATTACAATACGCTCCATAGCTTTACAGAACAGGCTAGTTAGCCCTATAGGCCGATATTGTCTGTGGTCTGCTATGGCAGTATTCAGTGGAGCGGGACCACTATCGCTGTATGCCATTCTGTGGGTAAGAATCCTGCAGTAACCCTGATATTGAACAGTGATGTAATGTGAGGGTTACGTCTGTCATGAAGGCCATGTACAACACAGGCCGGGACACTGTCTGGTCCTATTGATGCTGTGTTGACCACTGTGGGAAGGGCAGCACTCACCTGTTTATTCGTGATGTCAGGGAGGTTACACTCTGTTGGGATGGACAGTACCTCCTTAGGGGGGATGGGGGGGACATCTGCATTGAACCTGTTTGCCAGGATGTTGGCAATATCTGTGGGTTCAGGGTATGTTCAGTCAGTATGCAGTAACACACAGCATATCAGTGAGTGTCCAGCCAGGTACCTGAATTAACTGAAGAAGGCCTTGTGAGTGTCTGATGTGTCTGGTGCAATTGTCCGTTAGAAGCGGCCCTGACATAAATACATGAGTGATTGTAGCTGTCTGCTAGTACAGATCACAGATGCCTTCCCTGTCTGGGATTGTGCTCTATCATGTAGTAGCTTCCTCCTTTTGTTGTATAGCGTATTAATGGCCGGGGTCCACCAGACAGGTCCCCTGCCATTGGAGTAGTGAGTCCAGGTGTTATTTTGGATAGCATGATCCATGCAGTCCACTAGGTGTCCATAGACTGTGTATGTAAAGGATTCAGCAGTCTAAGCCATACTTACGACTGACCCAGGGTCTCTGAAGGATACCACCGTGGTATGGAGAAGTGTGACATTTGCTTTTGGGAAGTTCACCAAGATTACCCAGGATGGGTGTGGGGATGGGATATGGATGTCCAGTGAGATAAAGTATGTTCTGTCCTTACCAATGACGGTATATCACAGGTGTGGAACATAGAGTCCCCATGTTGGTGATGATCATGTCCAATATGTTGTCTCGTCTTGTCAGTGTGGTGACCGGTTGTGCCATAGCATATGAGTTTACAAATTGTAGCAACTGTTGGGCGCGGGTGTTGGGGCCTGAGTACTATCCCCAGTCAATGTGTGTGTATTTGACGTCACCAAATATAATGGTGTTTGGGGAGACCGTCATATTGTCCAGTGTTCCCCGGAAAGACGAGTGTGGTTGCTGAGTTTGTGAGTGTGGTCTGTAACAGGCAACAAACCAAAAGGCAGATTTGCACAATGTTAGGTGCATATGTATGGTCTGTGATGCTTTGTGCAGTGCTACCAACCTGGAGGTATGTGTATCTGTGATGTATATTGATACTCCCCCTATTTGTGTTGGCCATTCCGAGTTATGTCGTCAGCATGGTACGAAATATAACCTGGTAGTGCTGGTGTGCATGTGGGAGCCTGAACCATGTGTCTGTTAGTGCACAGATATTGCTATTCTCCATACTGAGGAGATTCCTGACTGTGGTCACTGTGTGGGTAATACATCTGGTGTTGAGCAGCATTACCCTCAGTGTCATGTACTCTGTAATGTCTATGGAGGTGGGTCTGTCTGTTGAGCCCCACTTAAACAAGGCAGTATGGTGACAGCAAGTGCCTTAGCCAGTATTCAAAAGTCCAAGGGTGACAGGTGCAAGCTGTCCATAGGGAAGCTACGTGGCATGTCGAGCATGTCACCCCAGGCTGACAGACACTGTATCCCCTTTGAATAACACCAATATATTAGCCAACTGTTAAACGTGATCAGTTTGTTGGTATACTGAGACATCATACTTGGTGAGTGTAAGATGCTAGACAAGGTCAGGGTCATACCGGCCTGGGCTACATGATCAGAGAGTTCCTCTATGTATCATGTCATGTGGTCCAGGGAGGAATGTCTGAGGTTGTATGCACCAGCATGGACAATGATGGAGCCAGTCCTGCACTTGCTTTGGAGTGACCTGAGTGCATGTGTTATGTGGCGGATCCTGGCACCTGAGAGACAGCTCTAAGTGACTATTCCCTTGTTTGGCCTGGTGAGTGGGACGTCAGTGTGTCTGACATTGTGTCACCAATTACAAGTGTATCAGGTGTGTTTAGCCCAAAGGGCATTGACTGTGTGGCACACTGACATTGTGAACTATGTGATATGTGGGAATTGTAGTGGGGAAGCAGTTGTTTGTGTGTCTGCTTTGGAGGTCTCTGCTGCTTAGGCAGAGTGTATGTAGAGCCTCCGAGTATGTGTATGTGTGTTAATGTGGTTTGATTGCTGTCGCTATCGGTGTATGTGCGACTGATATGTGGTGTGTGTGGTCACCTCCACCACCTGATAGACCTCCTGTATGTCAATATTGTTGCATCTCTCACATATATCTGAGTGTGTTTGGAGGAGGAGAGGGTTGTCTGTGTACATGAGGCAGATGTGACATTGTGTCATAACGACAATATTCACTAGCTGGACTGGAGAGTACACACGAAACCGACCCCTGGACATGCCAGTATATTATGATGACATACTCTGTAGCCTGATCACAAAGGATCAGTAGGGTGTTAAGTGTGTAAATGAGTATAACCGGGATTAGTGCTCAGGTTTGTTGGTGTTTTGTACAGAGTAGCTGAGAAGGAGTCCAGACTGAGAATCATGACATGTCCCTCAGCTATGTCATAAATAGTAATGTACACTCATATATGTCCTGAGTCAGGGCTATCTGTGCCTTACTGACAATGCTGGCATCCTGTCAGACAGGCCCATATATATACATAGCCACCTCCCACTGATGATAGTCCCTGACATCATACCAGGAGATATCACGTGTAGAATGGCTGACCAGCTCCCCCCAAAGCCAAAAGCATGGCAGCAATTGGATTACAATATTTCCCAATATGTGTCATGCATGCACTACAGAACAAACAGACCCTGCACCTGAACAGTCTGTTGAGCCTCACCCACTCCACAGGGTCTGGAACCGTCGAATGTGTTACAGCAACATATGGCAGAGTGTATGGGATGACATGCTCGACAAGCCAAGATGCTTCGCTAGGGACGGCTTGCACCTGTCACCCCTGGGCTTTTGGATATTGGCAAAGGCTCTTACCACCCCCATAGTGCCTTTTTAGGCAAGGCTCAAAAGACAAACCCACCTCCATAGGTATCACAAGGGATAAGAAACTAAGAGTAATGCTACTCAGTGCCAGAAGTCTAAACCTCAAGATGCACACACTCAAAACTCTTCTTAGCATGGAGAACATTGATATCTGTGCAGTAACAGAAACCTGGTTCAAGGCTCCCGAGAGCACCCCAGCACTACCAGGTTATACCTCATGCCATGTTTTTCTGCCCCAAAACTTGGACCGAACCACAAAAGGAGGGGGAGTATCAATATTCGTCAAAGATATCCACACCTCCAGGTTGGTGGCACAGCATGAAGCATCAGAGATTATCCATGTGCAACTAACAGTGGGTAAAACTGCCTTCCAGTTTATAGCCTGCTACAGACCACCCTCCCAAACCCAGGAACCCCACTTGGCCTTCCTGAGAACACTGGAAAATATGAAGGTCTCTCCAAACACCATTATATTGGGGGATTTCAACTACCCTAACATAGACTGGGAGCATTACTCTAGCTCCAACACCCTAGCCCAAAGGTTCCTAGAATTTATAAACTCAAATGCTATGGAACAATTTGTTGCCACTCCCACAAGAGGGGAAAACATACTGGACCTGATCATCACCAACATGGGGACTCTATGCTCCAGACCAGAAGTGTATCCCTCACTGGTAAGATCAGACCATAAACTAATCTCACTAGATATTCACATCCCGACCCCAGCCCCTGCCCAGAAAACCACAGTGAAAAACTTATCTAAAGCAAATTTCACACTCCTCAAAACTGAGGTGGAATCCTTCAAAGCCCCTGGGCCTGTGGAAACTATGGCCCAGACCGCAGAATCCTTTATAAACGCATTCTATGAACACCTTCAGGAATGCATGGATCATGCAATCCCAAATAAAACCAAGGCCCAATCCTCCAAAGTTAGGCGTCCTGTCTGGTGGACCCCAGCCATAAACAAACTATACAATAGAAGGCGTAAGCTACTACATGATAGAGCAAAATCCCAAAAAAGGAAGGCATCTCTGATCAGTATTAGCAAAAAACTACGGGCACTCATAAAATCGTCTAAGGCCAACTTCGAGAGAAAAACTGCACAGGACACTAAGGATAATCACAAGGATTTCTTTAGTTATGTTAGGAACCTGGGTGGGAATTCCCAGATATGCTCAGAATTAGTCCAAAATGACAAAAAATACACTGAACCCACAGACATTGCCAACATCCTAGCTGACAGGTTCAGCGTAAACTTCTCCCCCCCTTCCCCACCAAAAGGGCAAATAAGAGCCGCCCTCTCCAAAGCAAAAAACACAGCATCAATGGGACCAGATGGTGTCCCGGGCTGCGTCCTACATGAACTCCAAGAAGAACTAAACCCAAACATAAAACTACTGTTCAGTCTCAGCCTTACTACAGGATATGTACCCAAAGAGTGGCGTACAGCAACAGTGGTCCATCTCCACAAAGGTGGTGCCTCAACGGATCCTGGAAACTATCACCCCATAAGCTTGACTAGCTTGGTCTGCAAAGCTATGAAAAGGATCATCATGGACCTCATAAATAAAGATATTGGGGACCTACAGACACTGGATCCTACCCAGTTTGGCTTTGTTAAGGGCAGATCCTGCCTCTTAAACCTGGTCTATTTCTTTGAAACAGTTACCAAGGCCATTGACGAGGGGAAGGTGGTCCACACAGCCTACCTGGACCTTGCAAAAGCCTTCGATACAATACCCCACTCAGGCATTATAGATAAGCTCACCAGCTTAAATATAAACCCCTATGTCACTAGATGGGTTGCAAACTGGCTCAAGGACAGAACCCACATGGTTAGAATTGCTGGAGCCATGTCAGACTCCAAACCAGTTACAAGTGGCATCCCACAAGGCTCAGTCCTGGGACCTCTCTTGTTCGGTATATATTTCTCGGAGGTACAGGCTAACACGGAAGGACTGTGGCTGACCAAGTTTGCAGATGACTGCAAACTGGGGTGCCATAATAGACTCTCCAGCCGACACAAGCATCCTACAAAAGGGCCTCATAGAAACAGACAACTGGTGCCAGAGCCATGGCCTCAAGCTAAACGCCAAAACGTGTATAGTCATCCCCTTTGGCAAAAACAAAGTGCCCACAAATGACCACATAGGTGGTAATCCATTAAGTATGGAAGAAGTAATTATGGACCTGGGGAACCGAGTTGATAGCAATCTCTCATTTGACAACCACATGGCCAAAGTAGTTAGAAAAACATTTTATATAGCCCACCTAATCATGAAGGGATTCACATCTAGATCAGGGGAGATCATCGTGCCTCTTTACTCATTCCTCATTAGGCCCATAATTGGTACAATGCCCCTTTTGGGATGTACCTTACCAGACACCTGCAGCAACTGGAAAGATGCCAAAAGTACCTCACCAAGAGGATCAAAGGGCTCAAACAGATGCCATATGCTGCCCGGTTAAAGAAACTCCAGCTCTACTCAGTGGCATACCGCCTGCTCAGAGGCGATCTGTGCCTGACGTATAAAGCCATGTCCAACCCGGAATTAATGGACATGCTGCACCTCAGAAAATCCAAATCCCATTGAGCTACGCGCTCGAGAGACTTGAACCTCAGCGCTGAAATAAATAGGACATGCTGGAGGGACAGATTCATAACCCAGAGGCTCCCTTCCCTCTGGAATAAAATCCCAGTCCAGGTTAGGCAGAGTCCCTCATTGACTCTCTTCAAGAGGAATCTTGATGAGTGGATGGGAGATAGTAGGTTTACCCCGGGTATCACTTCTGTGTCACTGTTAGACAGAGGCACAGTATACTAACCTCGTAAAAGGGCATAGCAAAATTAATTTAAAATGGGTGGCGAAAGCCAAACACACTCTAGCTAGGCTTATAAATGCCCTAGGGCAGATAGCCTAGTATGAACCTATGGCACTCCCCACAAGTATGGGTGCACAACACACCATGGGAAATATAGTCCAGTAAGCCTATAAAGTCTGATCTGCAAGGCCATGGAGTGCATCATGGCTGAAGTCATAAACAGAGCTATTGGAAGCTGACAAACACACAACCCTACCAACTGTGGTATGTTCATGTGCAGATCATGGTTCCCAAACATGCTACACCATTTGCAAGGCAGCCACCCAGGACATACATCACTGAGCAGAGCTACACATGTCCCACATAGACTTTGCATAGTTTTTCATCAACATCACAGACACATGTCGTATCCACAAAACCAACAATTTGTGCATAGATATGTGTTGACATATGAAGGGATGCCAATGTGTCCACAGATAGATCACACAAGGTGCGACTCACAAGGTCCTGTTCAAGCTGTTGATACCTGCCGACCCACATGGATCATTCCTGAGATTGCATAAAAGAAAGTGCACAAACATTCCCATGTCCAGTCTGATGATGTCAGCATCCTACAAATATATCAGGTGAACAGAAACCACCTAGTAAAGCATATAGTGTGTTGTGTTAATGCATATCTCTCTAGTATCATAAATAGTTAGGTAGGGGTTTGAATCATGCAAGCACTAACAGTGTGTGATTTCCTTTGAAAGGAGTAGCCTTTTTGGAGATTGGGAAAACACATTAAAAGAGGCACATTTCTCTTTGGAATGTCTGATGATGTCAGCATCCTACAACTATATCAGGTGAACAGACACCACACAGTAAAGCATATAGCATGCTGTGTTAATGGGTGTTTCTCTAGTATTATAACATAGTTAGGTAGGGGTTTGAATCCTGCAAGCACTGAGTGTGGGTGTGGTGGGGGGGGGTGATTTCCTTTGAGAGGAGTAGCCTTTTTGAAGACTGGGAAAACACATTAAAAGAGGCACATTCCTCTTTGGAATGTCTGATGATGTCAGCATCCTACAAATATATCAGGTGAACAGAAACCACACAGTAAAGTATATAGCGCGCTTTGTTAATGCATATCTCTCTAGTATCATAACAGAGTTAGGTAGGGGTTTGAATTCTGCAAGCACTGACAGTGTGTGTGTGGTGGGGTGTGTGTGTGATTTCCTTTGAGAGGAGTAGCCTTTTTGGAGAATGGGAAAACACATTAAAAGAGGCACATCCCTCTTTGGAATGTCTGATGATGTCAGCATCCTACAAATATATCAGGTGAACAAATACCACAAAGTAAAGCATATAGCGTGCTGTGTTAATGCGTATCTCTCTAGTATCATAACATAGGTAGGGGTTTGAATCCTGCAAGCGCTGACAATGAGTGTGTGTGTTGGGGGGAGTGTATGATTTCCTTTGAGAGGAGTAGCCTTTTTGGAGACTGGGAAAACACATTAAAAGAGGTACATCCCTCTTTGGAATGTCTGCTGATGTCAGCATTCTACAAATATTCAAGGAGAACAAAAAACACCCAATAAAGCATATAGCACACCGTGTTAATGTGTATCTCTTTAGTATCATAACATAGTTAGGTAGGGATTTGAATCCTGCAAACGCTGTTAGTGTGTGTGTGTGTGTGTGATTTCTTTTGTGAGGAGTAGCCTTTTTGGAGACTGGGAAAACATAATAAAAGAGGTACATCCCTCTTTGGAATGTCTGATGATGTCAGCATCCTACAAATATATTAGGTGAACAGAAACCGCACAGTAAAGTATATAGCACGCTGTGTTAATGCGTATCTTTCTAGTATCATAACATAGTTAGGTAGGGGTTTGAATCCTGCAAGCACTCACAGTGTGTGTGTGTGTGTGTGTGGTGGGGGTGTGTGATTTCCTTTGAGAGGAGTAGCCTTTTTGGAGACTGGGAAAACACATTAAAAGAGGCACATCCCTCTTTGGAATGTCTGATGATGTCAGCATCCTACAAATATAGCAGGTGAAGAGAAACCACACAGTAAAGTATATAGCGCACTGTGTTAATGCGTATCTCTCTAGTATCATAACATAGTTAGGTAGGGGTTTGAATCCTACAATCACTGTGTGTGTGTGTGTGTGTGTGTGTGTGTGTGTGTGTGTGTGTGGTGGGGGGGTGTGATTTCCTTTGAGAGGAGTAGCCTTTTTGGAGACTGGGAAAACACATTAAAAGAGGCACATCCCTCTTTGGAATGTCTGATGATGTCAGCATCCTACAAATATATCAGGTGAACAGATACCACACAGTAAAGCATATAGCATGCTGTGTTAATGCGTATCTCTCTAGTATCATGACATAGGTAGGGGTTTGAATCCTGCAAGCGCTGACAGTGAGTGTGTGTGTTGGTGGGGGGGGGTGTGATTTCCTTTGAGAGGAGTAGCCTTTTTGAAGACTGGGAAAACACATTAAAAGTGGTACATCCCTCTTTGGAATGCCTGCTGATGTCAGCATCCTACAAATATTCAAGGAGAACAAAAACCACCCAGTAAAGCATGTAGCATGCCGTGTTAATGTGTATCTCTTTAGTATCATAACATAGTTAGGTAGGGATTTGAATCCTGCAAATGCTGTTAGTGTGTGTGTGTGTGATTTCTTTTGTGAGGAGTAGCCTTTTTGGAGACTGGGAAAACATAATAAAAGAGGTACATCCCTCTTTGATATGTCTGATGATATCAGCATCCTACAAATATATCAGGAGAACAGAAACCACCCAGGAATGCATATAGTGTGCCATGTTAATGCGTATCTTTATAGTATCATAACATAGTTAGGTAGGGGTTTGAATCCTGCAAACGCTGTGTGTGTGTGCCACAGGTGGTCAATGCAGTGTGGGTTTTGCTTTTACTACAGTATGACATATGATTAAAACAGTATGTGCATTGCACACATCAGATATCTGTGTGGCAAATGAATATGTGTACATGTGACCTCAATCAGTACATAGGTGTGAAGCCTGCATACTACATGAATACATTTGTTTCCTTCGACAGATTGTGCCGCTGCTTCCCAGATCATAGGTCACATATGTTTGTATGCAACAAGCCCGGCCACTGTAGTTATCCTTGGCCAAGGTCATCTGTGCCACACATACCCATGATACGTACTATAGAGTACTGTGAGCAAGGGTAATTGCCTGGGGTATATGTCACACATGTTCATACACAACAACGACTGGCAGTAATGGACAGTCATTATAGGTGTACAACAGCCCTGTGGATATGCATGCAGGCCCCTAATGTGTTATGTAAAACACCGATGGACCCCACAATACCTATGGATATGTGGATACCAAGGGACAGATGACATAACACGTGTCTGTCTGTACACATTGGTACCCAACATACATGTTGAGGGCTACCACCTTTGTGGTACTGTTGGGATAGTATGTCTAGTAAATGTGGGTGACTATGCCATAGTCGGCTTATGACTATACATCATGTATTGGACAACAGGTATCTGTCTGTATGATACCCTTGTGTAGGATATGCGTCCCATCCAGGGAATGCAGTGTAAGCCAATGCATGCATTTCCAGATGTGGATAGACATATCCCTAGTGTGTTTGCATGTACCTAAGAGGGCTATATGCCACACAGGTGTGGTCCCTGGAACATGTAGCGGTCAATACCACTGGTTACTGTTATAGTATAGTACCGGATGGATCCAACTGTTACTGAGTTCCCTACAACTGTGTGTCATTTGTCAGGACATCATCTAATGATTGGTTATAGTCATGCTGTTGAGGTGGTGTATACTACCAGACTGCAGATCATTGACAGATATCAACAGTATCACCCACAGCATAGTGTCAACCCATGTCATACATACGTGTACCCATGTTAGTACATATCTGTAGTAGGATGCATACTGGCCATCGAAAGATACCATGAGATGTTAACAATGTGTACAACAGGGTGTGTAGCACATCCCACGTGTCCACTATGCACGTACATGCAGACAGTGCGCACACACCATGTTTACAGATGTACACCTGCTAATTTGTAATGCACACATCACACATGTACTGTCCACTCACTAACACATGCTGGCAACACTGTACACTTCAGCCAAGTGGCACATGGGTGGACAATACATACTCAGACCTAACACTGGTGTAAACAATGCTACAATGACTATCAGAGCTGTGATGCATAATGCCTGCTCAGATATACCTACAAGGATATCAGTACACTTTCCTGTTGGCAACATGCTACTATTGCTACACTGCTATAATGTCACCCTGTGCATCAGAACCATGTTAGCCTATTCCTGCATTAATGTGACAGATGACAGGAGGTAGCACAGGTGTCATCATATGCACAGGGTGTGTTGTTGGTTGACAAGAGCCCAACATTGACCCATCCAATCGACATGTCTGTGTGTGTGAGGGACAACAGTACAGCATGGGCCAATGTTGATGTAATGTGTGTGTGTGTATGTGTGAGCCTTAGTTGTTTGGTTAATGTGTGTGTGTGTGTGTGTGTGTGTGTGTGTGTGTGTGCATGCACACAACTCCACCATGTGGCTGCCATATATGGGCAGTTGTGGGACAGCCACAGACTGTACCTGCTAGGTCGTACAGATCACTGTCTCTGGCTATGGACACGGTACCTGTGCCTGGTAGGGGTGCTACGGGCAGTATTGGGTACCAACCCTGACTGGGTGCTATCATCAGAGGCAGAGGTATGATGACTGGACCCATGTCCCTGCTGGCACTGGCCAGGGCCATGTGCATGTGGTCTAGTAGGATGGTCAATACACACTACGGGACTGGTTGTGATCCATGGTCCATCCGTGACGACTGCCAGCTGATGCTGTTGCTGGCATGTGTCAGTGTCGGCTTCCCATCCGTCCCGCACAGTCCTGGCTCATGGCTAACACATTGTGGAGGACATCTAATGTCTCCCTCCAACGGCTATCAATGACCTCGGTGTAATTCCGGATGGCACTGGCAAGGTCATGGATGCTGTCATTGATAGCAGTGAAATGGGCCCTCTGCGCCCTTAGTCCCTGTCGGGTGTACCATTCCATACGTGCCTGTGTCTGCATTACAGCCCGGAACATACTGGAGGTTGTAATACCTCTGGGGGCACGTCTGCCAGGGGCAATACGTCCAATGGTGCTCCCTCGGAACCACTGGACATCCGCCTATGTGGTACCATTCGAGTAATCCGGCTATGGCTGCTGTGAAGGATGCACGTGCCATGGGTACCACACTCTCCTGGTCAATGCCGACTGTATGCTGTCCCTCAGCTAAGGCCATTGGTGATGAGGGATGTATTGGCAGTATGAGTGTGTGCATAGATAGGGTTGAACGCTGTTTACTGTCGATTGGTGGACCAACAACAGACCCTGACAGACCTTCCTGTACCACAATACATGTCTCATCATCTCCACTATTAGTGGCAGTGACATCAGGTTCCCTGCTGCATTCAGACACCCCTAACTCAGCTCCTGTGGAAGGAAGACAGGAAACACACTTCACAATCTGTACATAATGTTACCACACATGCACACATGCACACATGAGCACATGCACACATGCAAACATGCACACATGCACACACATACACTGCTCACCACAGCACATACACACACACACACACACACACCAGCAATCCAACATATACACAATAGTGGGTGAAGGTGGGTGACAGTATCACAGGGCAAATAGTCACCTCACATGTGTCAGCATGCAAAATATGTGTTGCTCAAGACCATGCAGTGCAAGTGTTGACGGCCCTATTTAATGACATTATACATGGCTGTGATGCATGTGTGTAGTTGTTCAGTGATTGACTACACCCTGGAACACAATGTGTACATTGACACAACATTGCTGTGCAAGTATTATCTGCTCTGCAATGTCCTGTG
Source organism: Protopterus annectens (assembly GCF_019279795.1). Taxonomy (NCBI): domain Eukaryota; kingdom Metazoa; phylum Chordata; order Ceratodontiformes; family Protopteridae; genus Protopterus; species Protopterus annectens. The sequence continues at coordinate 1,871,104,124 of NC_056735.1, read as the reverse complement.
CACCATCACTCAATGGTATACATACCATGGCTGCATGTGTTATCTGTGTGACACATAGATTGCCATGTCTGCTTACAGTGTCTGTGTCCATAGTGAATAATAGTGGGCACAGGTGTAGCAAATGCATGCAATGTACAGACATGGGATGAGTGGTGCATGTAGATGTGAAGTAATCCCAATGCTCGACATGGCCATTGTACAGTAGTTATGGTGAGTGTGGGACATATTGCAGATATGTCGGTGCCAGCCATGACATGGCATGCTACATGACTGCAACATTTAACACCACACATACGCAATGTGTGTCATGTGACCTATACACCCAATAGCATTCCAGGACATATATGTGACTCTTTGTACAGATGGTGACAGCTGTGCATATTGTGTATACTGGCATATGTAAGCACACACACAACATGCTATGCATATTGTGTATAGGTGTATATGTTTGCACACACACAATAATGAGGTGCAAAGCAAAAACCACTATGTGTAGTACTGTGGTCACTGTAACTGGATGGGGTGTACTACCATGTGCCATCATCATCATCATCATGCAACTTGTGGTCACTCATGGCTACTACTGTGTGACAGACTACCGCCTAGCATGCTGTACCTGAACTGCAGTGCTGTGGCTATGTTCACTATTACACAGCCACTTTGTACATGGGTGTATGAGGTGCCCAATAGGGAGCATTGCCTAACATGACTGTGTTATGTGTTGAAGAGTGTTGCACAGCCCCATGATAGGCCTCTACCCCTGAGGTACATCATGTGGGTGTGGATGACATGTGGGATACTGAGGTGTGACCTTACAGTGGATGTGTGGTTACACCATATGTAGCATGTCTTTGCGTACTGCGTATGATAAACGTGTTATGTTGTGTACAGGTGTTGCAACTATGCCTATCCAATGTGTAGTACGGGGTTGCCACAACTGTGTCTTATGCTCCATGTATTGCATGTAAGTGAGGCAGCTACTGACATTACTGAGCTGTGCAACATCTTACAGCAAGCATGCATGGCATACATTATGCATAGGTGTGTTACGTGTACATGGCCTACACCTCACCTATGACATGCATATTTCATTACCAACATTGCAGTTATAACACACTCACCAGCATGGTTCGGCTGCCCTGCTGTCACACTAGAGGGACCTACAAGAATATGAGAGAGTTAGTGGCCACAACTGTGGCATTGCTACACTGGGTTGCTAAACTGCAGTATAACAACAGTCAACAGTCACAGGTGTAAAGATATTATTCTAAATATCAGTATTGCACAACACTAGGCAGCAGAACTGCTAAACACACAGTACACATCTCACGTAGACATAATCTAACAATACAGTTAACTGTCGTCTACAGATAGGGCATGTAACCTGCTTGCTCCGGGTGGATGTGTTGGGTGGCTCCGGCCTCCATGACAACACATGTCAGAGGTTGATGTTGCTGTTGTCCAGGAGCCACCACACTTAGGAGCAGCTCCTCCACTCTGGTGAGGGGGGGAATGAATGGCCACCCCACCACCTGTGGCATGCTATTGTCTTTGGATATCAGACGCACGCCGCCGGACATGTCTAATTAAATCACTGCAGTGATGGCATACCTGCTCATATGTCCGGTTATGCATGCCTATGTCATTTACCCGATGAACAAGTTCCTGCCACAGTGCAGTCCACTCCTGCTGGTGCTGGCTGCTTCTGGAGAACAGCATCGTGTACTGCTGCAATAGGCTTTGTAGTATCACCTCTTCCTCATCCGCTGTGTATGGTGGATTGCGTTGGTGGGCCATCTGGCTGAAAAAGATATGAACAATATGTGTAAGCAAGTCCTGTGGCACACTTTACACCTTTAACCACAGATATCACTTTACTGACATATATACCATCCTATTGTCTGTCAGAAGTTACACACGTTCAATACCACTTATTGGTTCTCAGGCCACAACTAACTAACAGTGCCTGGCACACTCTATATATCACACCACTATACAACAGTACCCGACACACTGTTTGTGACACATTGCACAACCTCAAGACAGGGGTGTATATCACACCAATGCACAAACAGAGATGTCATCTATTGCAATGGATGTAAAGTACAGGTACAGTAGTACCAGTCAACCACCCTAGTCATTGATGCCATAGCCCTGCCTAACAGATGTGTACAGTTGTTACTATAGGTGGCATACTGCTGTAACAGAGTATATATGTTGCTGGATACACATGTATACCTTGTAACACACATATGATTGCAGCCATTGTACAGGCATGATTACACACACATCAGACAAACATACAACACACCACTGTAGTATGCCAACACAGATGAGCATTACCTGTGTACCATACAGTACTGTGTGCCACTACTTACACACCCTTATGCCTGAGTTTTGTCCTCTGTGCAGACTACAGGAAACACAGATGGCAGTGTTTCTGAGCAATGTGAACACACACCATACTGTGCTGTTTAGGCCTACAGCTTCTGGTAGTACTACAGTTCATATGGGAGTTGGATTCACCAGCAGTATCACTCACTAAGCATACATGTATTGCTTTAGCCTACAATGAGACACCACATTCATCAACAAGGAACTACGTCACATCATATGCCGTACTACTATGTCTGCCTAACAGTACATTACACATCATTTGCTGTCCTCACAGCTAGGATAGACACTACTATGTCAGATACAACTTCACACTAAGCTGTCACACCTTTACAGACCTTGCACACATTCAGCATTACACTTATTCAACCTCACATAGCAGGTATTGCATTACGTACATGTGTGAGTGCATAGTGTCATAGGCAGGTAATATGCTGTTAGCCCTAGGGCCTATGGCAGCCTAGCCATATACTACCCTGGCCTTTGACACACATGTACTTTGATTTCACTTGCCCCTGCCAACCAGAACCACAGAGGTGTTTCCTTGGGTGTATTACCAATCTCCCACATGATCATCAAGGGTATTTATGACAACTGCTAAGGAGGAGCCTTGTTTGCTATTGCTAGGTGGTCTATTCCAGTGTATGGCATATCTCTGAGATGGGAACCTATCCCTCCAGCATGTGCTGTTTAGTGAGCTGACAAGGTTTAGAGCCCTAGAGCGTGTATCCTGGAGGGATTGTGATATGTTGCCATGGTGGTTGTCACCCAGCTATGGGTGTGACATACCTCTGTATGTCCGGCAGAGGTCACCTATGTGTGGCCAGTATGCAATACAGTGTAGATGTGGTTTTGTGAGTCAGTCTGCATAGGGCATCTGTTTGTGGCCAGTATTACCCTTTGGGAGGTATGTCTGTGGCCTTTTCACCTGGTGTAGTTGTCATGTGAGGTACATACCACACAGGGCATTGTGATTGGTAGAGGGGAACACTGCCCTATATTTCTATAGATGACACACATGTTGTCATGACACATAACACACAGACTGATTACAGGTGTAGTGTGGCACTGTCTTCATCAAAGCGGAGGCTACTGTCTACCTGTGTCCCATGTTCCCTTATCACACCTTCACTGTTAGGTAGATCTCTACCTATGTGGTAGTTAATGGGTACAGTGTTTTGGAAAGGAGGAATGGCACTGCAGTATTAACACTTGTCTACAGTCCATGCCTTGGTCACCACACACCTGTTGCAGTACATATGACCCCGTGTCACTCTGTCTCTCCCTCTCTCTCTACATGGCTATATATATTTCTAGCTCTATATATATATATATATATTTTTTTTTTTTATTTATATATATATATATATATATATATATATATATATATATGCATATCTATACACATACATGTACACATCCATTGCTGTACACATGGATGTACATATAGGCACATGTACAGTCCACCTTTCATGGTGGGGATATCACTTATGCGACAGTTGAGGGATGTACAGTTATGTGATTATATTGCACAGTGTTGTGCAGCATGCATGTGGGTGTCCTCAGCCCATGTAGCATTAGCAGGCCTCACTGGCTGTAACACAGCAGATCTGACAAATCAGTCCCACATCATTTAACCACCACATGCCATATATCAGCACTGCATGCTGTTTTCTAGGCCACACACTATGACCTACATAGATATATGCACATATCAACCTTCAATGACAGTTGCAGTATGTCCCTTGCCCTATGCATATGTGCGGATACAGATAGATACGTACTGCTGCCACACATGGATGATTTGCAGTGTGTAAAGTACTCTTCAGGAACATCTACTACATGCCAACACATACATGTGAGTTACATACCTTACCTTTGTATTTCCCTGCTCTGTGTGTTATGGTTTTGTTGGGGTTTTTTTTGGTTGTTTGTTTTGGGTTTTCCCCCTCTATTTCGGTTTATGTCTCAGTTTTTCTCTCTGTTGTGTCTCTGTCTCTGTCTGTGTCCGTGCCTCTCTCTCTCTCTCTCTCTATCTCCCAGCACCTGCAATGATAGAATTGCATCTGTGGGCTGCAGGTACAGCCTGCTTTTCTAGGTATCTGCACTTGTGCATGTGACAGCCTCTGCACCAATTGCTGCCCATCATTCAGTAATTGCATGCAGCCTGCTGTGTGGTGATTGCATTACTCACTGTGATTGCAGCCCACTACTATAAAATGCTAGGTTAGGTAGGCATAGCCCTTTCAGCTGTCCAAGGTGAGGCCCATGCTTGTTTGCTCTGGACATCGTTGTGTCAGTCAGAAGGTTAGTATATGTCTCTTATCTGAAGCTAGGGTTGTAGCCAGTTATATGCATGTTGTACTTACACAATTAACTGCCATACAAATGTGGTTATTGCAGTGTATTCCTGTGGTCAGTATTTATCCTGGTCTGATACTGTGTGGTGTTTGTAAGGTGCTACTGTAGCATTATTCCCTGCTGGGATGGCTGGTTCTCCTTTCACAGTCATGTCATGCAATTCCACAATAACTGCTGGTAAAGACCCACAGAACAGGATTTGTGTTATACCATTCCTGATTTCCATTTCCATTCCCTCATTGTAATGCATGATATATTTATTTCAGAACCCAGTTATTTGTATATCTGCTGTGGCTTAGTGGTAATTTATGCAGTCTATTGCGTCAATGGTCTGGGGTTTGAGACTGGCAGAGGTTTTTTTTTTGCTGCTGAGCAGAACAAGGGCCCTGCCATAGAGTGACTAAGGCACTTTTAAGCAGTTTTAAGTGGGTTTGCATGGGTTTGCGCGATGCTTAGCAATGCTTAGCTAAGCACACGCATGTGCACACTCGCTTAAACCCGCTTACTACCGCTTAAAAGTGCTTACTCCCGCTAACCCCCATGCTAATTTCTTTTAAAGAAAAGAAAATGGGGAGATAGGAAAGTGGTGAAAAAGGGGGCACAAAGAGGGACAGACAGTAGGTAAACAAGCTTGGGATGTGCAAGACGGGTGTAGGGAAGGTCCTTAGCTGCCCATTTCTTTACCAGCAACAGTTGTGTATATGCAATAAATTTGGAGTAATATTTGAAACCTTCCACCCCTGGGAGAGGGGTGAGGACAACAAAGTATGTTGTACTGCCAATTATAATTATCAGTTTACATGTCCAATGGACATGTGTGCGAAATGGGCAGCTATGTATGGGGCATACATTTTTTGTGGGTACAGATTGCCCTTTTTTTTTTTCAGGTGAGACTGGGAAGTGAGGTAAAGGAAGTAGGTATGTCCAGGGAGGCAGGTTGGGAAGGTAAACAGACAAGACGCATACAGGGGCAGTGTATGACACATGGGGTGGGTGAACACAATTGACGGGGGTCAGATGTTTGGAAATCGCAAGCCCATGAGCCCACAGATGGTAACAGTGGAACTGAGATCCCCAGCCATGGGCAGTCACCACTGCACCTTCACGGCCCAGAGGGTGGCTATGCTGGGGGCTGCGTAGGACAGGCAGACTCACCCATGAGAAGCGCCACTCTCGCCTCGAGCTGGCATAGGGGATCAGCGACTGAAAACTGGATCTCCCTACGCACCATAAACCGGACCCTTCGAAGGGTGACAGGTGGCCCTTCTCCGCCTACGCTTGCATGGGGGGGATGAGCCCCATCCCCTGCAGCTCTTCCACCCAAAGGTGGCACAGGACCAACGGAGGAGGTGAGCCCGGGCTGGGCACTGGACCTGTTGGTGCCAGGTGCCCTCGCCAGCTGAGGAGGGACAGGTAGGTCCGCTGGGACCGGCCTTCCCATACGTTCTGTGATTAGGTGTGTTTAATTACAACATAAACAACAGCATTCCAGATTAGTTGTAACAGCATGCAGTAATATTCCCATTAACCCAACACACCAAGGTTCCAACAGTTGAACAGCAAGCATAACACATGCATATATTGAACCACAGTGGATATTCCAACAGCATGCAGAGATGTTTGGTAGCAACAGGCCACCATGACTGTGGTGTTTAAACAGGGCACATGCAGCAACGTGAATGCAAATATTTATAGAACAATAGGACATATGCCCCAACAAATTTTAAGATTACACATACCCATTGAGGTGTGGAATTGCATGGTTTATGCACATACAGTAGGGTGTAGAAAAAAACCTTGGTTAACATCTTATAATTACCTTTTAGTCTACACTACATTCCTAGTGACTGCAGGTGTCTATCCCCTACATGTATTATTACACTTGCCACCATACATTAGGTTGTGTAATGGGTTTGGCTAGTTCAATATATGCCTGACCTATATCTGACATGCTGACTGTCTGGGATGCAGATGTTACTGCTACATATTTCTTGATTGCATTTCTATTTCTTTATCTACATATCTGGGATGTTTTCACATGACATTTTCACTTCGATTTGTACAGAACCCTGCATTTCTTGACACACACTCACATTTCTGGGGATAAACTAACATGCTACACATGTGCCAGATTTACTTATGCATGCCAGCCAGTAACTGACTGTTGCAGACTGTATATATGCTTCACAGCTGCTAGCACTTCCATCACATACTTTATATGGGACTATACAACTCTGGATTGCCAGCACTTTTTCAAACAGTACTATATGTATAATGCAAGGGAACAACAATATTTCAAACTCTGTGACACAGACACACTCCGGGTTTTAGACCTTTATTAATGGCATTGCACACTTTTCCACAAGCTCACTCCTTTATTTGTTTTAAAGGTGCATATGGCAGACCTGTTCCAGACATATTTTACCTTTATTAATAGGTTAGAACACTCTTTTTTCAGGCTCACTCACTTATTTTATATGACAGTGCCTGCAGAGATAGTATTCCATACATATGTTACCTTTCTTAATGGGTTACTACACTCTTTTTCTGCCTCTCTGACGTTTTTTATCTGACAGTACATGCAGAGGACTTATACAGGCAATTTTATGGCTGTATTATTGGACTACAACACTTTCTTTCATGCTCTCTCCCATATTTTATATAACAATACATGCAGAATGATCACTAACCTGCCTGGTGGCACAGCCTCAGCAGCCTATCAGCATAGGCTTGCTGATTCGCAGCACGGTCACCTGCAGCTGTAAAGTAAATGAAGGGATATTGAGACATACCTATCCATTATGCATACTCAATTATCAATTCTTACATACTGCATTCCATGGCTACATACTCAATTGCGGGGTATTCTGCATCCCACGGGCCTCCGTCTCTTCAGGTCTGCATGGTGGTGACGGACCTGCTCACCAGTCTGAGGAATGCCTGTGGCACTGGTGAGGTCATGAGCTAACCGGTTCCAAGCCTCTGCCTTGTACTCCATCCCTTGGAACTGGCCCTGCAAGAGTCTTGACTCATGACGGTGGACAAGGAGCCAAACCATGTATTTCGACTCCTCGATGCCCCAACATTGCGCTTGGAAGCGTGTTCCCTCTCCGACGCCAGCCATTCTAACTGCAGATGTGAGCTACAGTCAGTTATGGCATGTATTCACGCCTATGGGGCTTAAATATGCCACATTTCCCGCACTTTTTTGTGATTGGCCATTTTTTAAAATTCTCAGCTGACTGGAGACCTGCTTAGTAATGGTTAAACTACCATTAGTAAGTATATGTCTGTTAACAGTGGCTGTTTCCCCTAAGTTATCATGGCTTAGTGGTTCCGTACTTTGCTTGTGATGCACAGAGTCCTGGGTTTGAACCTTGTCATTCATTTTATTTTCATACTGTCCAGACAGGCTAGGGGGTGTGGCTGCATTTAAGCAACTTTGCTCTACGTTGCTCCTCAGTGCCCTGTTGACATGGTGTGCATGTCCATGCAAACAGATTGCACTGGTTAAAGCGCTATTTCACTATGGGCACCTCTATTGCGCTGGGTTAACCGTAATTAAACTATGGGCAACTCTATTGCACTGGGTGAAGCGCTGCTTAGCTGCAGGCAATTATATATCAGGATCATTTAAAATATTTATTTTGTTCACTGTTACATTGGCCATTTCACTGCGTTTTACTACTATTTACACATATTTTTGTCTGGTATTATTTCATATACTGATTTAAAAATAAATATGAAGGGGAGTGGTGGGACTAGAACCGTGAACGTCTCTTTTTTGTGCGAATGCCCTACCATTACGCTATTGCTATTTGGTGTGATTTGCATACACATTCTTTCTTATGCTCTTCCGTGTCTGAATTGCTAACTCTAGCTAAGCAATGGGCACACCCGCGCACACATGCACAAATACAGGTAGCTATTTCGGGTATTTAAAAAAATAAAATTAACTTTTTACTTTTTATAACTGTGATGGGGGGTTACAATATCAGGGAGTGTGGTGTTGGGTGCAAGGACATTTGAGCGGACTCACTCTTGTGTATTTGCTTTTACTTTTCAATCACTTGCAGGGGCATGGACATTTAGACTGCTCGGCAGTCGGACACGCCCTCTGCTTTCTTACACGGTCCGTGTAAGACTTACGGTTGAGTCAGCGTGCCCTCATGCATATTCATGGCACACTGACGTCATGCCATTCAACTGCAGCCTCCGAGTAAGACTTATTAAGTCTTACACGGAGGATTCGTGAATCCGGGGGACTGTTTATATTGAGATGCACGCGCGCACACAAAGACACACACACACACACACACACACACACACACACACACACACACACACACATATATATATTTATATATATATGTCTGTGTGCGTGTGTGTGTGTATATATATATATATATATATATATATATATATATATATATATATATATATATATATATATATATATATATATATATATATATATATATATATATATATAGGGTTCCTATTACATTATCAAAATCATGAAACATCGAACACTACAAGATCAAACTTGTATGTTCGATGTTTCATAATTTCGAAAACGTAAAAAACAAACAAACAATATAAATTAACTGTATATATATAAAGTATTCAGAAAAGAACACATAATTACTACCCATAGAATAAGTACTGGTTGTTTACTGTATTGTGTGTTTTTTTCTGATGTCTGAAAGCCTACTGGGTTCAAAAAGTGTTCAGCCTGTTGACACGAAATCCCTCCTCAAGACCCCCACTCCTTTTGTTGTTTAGGTGCTTCTCATCTTCAAGATAGCAGTAGTATTGGTAGTGCTTTCAGATCTAGAGCCCTCCAAAGCAAGAAAGAAAAATGAATACTCAGTGGTTTGCTTACCCCTCAGACAGGTTCCACCACAATCTCTGAAGTAAGACAGCCTTCTGCATCTCCTACTGACAAGAGAAAGGAGAAGGAGAAATCACTGATAGAACTCAGCAGATGCAAAAAGGCAGGAAGAGAAATAGGCAGAGAAGTGTAGAAAAAATCTTTGGATCCGTCTAGTCTCCCGGTTCTGGCACCTAAGTCATCAAGGCAGTCGGATGCACTTGCAACCAGATCCAAACTCCCCCAACAAAACCTACTTTTTCCCTAGAATGGTTAGCACCAGGCTATATTTACCAGTCATTTTGCAACTTTGGGGACATACTAGAACTTGTGAAGTGGGGGGCAGGGGATGGTCCATCAAAGCACCTTCTTCTGATGAGAACATGTTCTTTGAAGCCTTTGGGTCTGGCCCATGAGCATCCTGTGTGGTCCCACCTCCTGATGCCTTAATAGACCTTATTGGTTAGAAGACTTGGAAGGAACCTGACATGACAGATCCCATTCCTAAAAAAATGAACAGAATCTTAATAGCCCCGAAGGATAGGAAACCTTGGTCCAAAGGCTCTCCAGTAGATGCCCTGGTGGTAGCAGCAGTCATGACTAAGGAAGTATCTAAGGAAAGTTGTTCTGTCCATCATCCTAACAGAGAGTCCAAGGCATTAAACAGACTAGAAAAACAGACTTAGACTTCAATGATCTTTACACTTTGAGTAATGAATTACCTGGCACATTTGATATGTTTTCTAAGGGACTTGATCAAGGGGATTTCCAAGTCTCTTTTGGGTAGCTTCCCATTGGATGGCCAAAAAAAAAAACAGTCGCTCCCCAAATGTCTGTCCTACAGTCTACATCTAATGAGGCTGCATGACTACTATCAAATACAATTGATAACACATCAAGAGCAGCAGCACAGGTATTACCACGCATCGCCATGTCTGCATGCAACAGTGCTGTTTCACAGAAATCTTCAAGGCATCCTTTATAAATGTCCCCTTTGATGGCTCCACTCTGTTTGAACCTAAGGTAAAGGAAACACAAGGAGCAAACAAGATGGTA